>NW_026048462.1:6010452-6310975 GCF_023864345.2 Schistocerca serialis cubense
AACACTGGAACACGTGAGGCAATACTGACCTTACGACTTATCTTAGAAGAAAGATTAAGGAAAGGCAAACCTACGTTTCTAGCATTTGTAGACTTAGAGAAAGCTTTTGACAATGTTGACTGGAATACTCTCTTTCAAATTCTGAAGGTGGCAGGGGTAAAATACAGGGAGCGAAAGGCTATTTACAATTTGTACAGAAACCAGATGGCAGTTATAAGAGTCGAGGGGTATGAAAGGGAAGCAGTGGTTGAGAAGGGAGTAAAACAGGGTTGTAGCCTCTCCCCGATGTTGTTCAATCTGTATATTGAGCAAGCAGTAAAGGAAACAAAAGAAAAATACGGGGTAGGTATTAAAATTCATGGAGAAGAAATAAAAACTTTGAGTTTCGCCGATGACATTGTAATTCTGTCAGAGACAGCATAGGACTTGGAAGAGCAGTTGAATGGAATGGACAGTGTCTTGAAAGGAGGAAATAAGATGAACATCAACAAAAGCAAAACAAGGATAATGGAATGTAGTCTAATTAAGTCGGGTGATGCTGAGGGAATGAGATTAGGAAATGAGGCACTTAAAGTAGTAAAGGAGTTTTGCTATTTGGGGAGCAAAATAACTGATGATGGTCGAAGTAGAGAGGATATAAAATGTAGGCTGGCAATGGCAAGGAAAGCGTTTCTGAAGCAGAGAAATTTGTTAACATCCAGTATTGATTTAAGTGTCAGGAGGTCATTTCTGAAAGTATTCGTATGGAGTGTAGCCATGTATGGAAGTGAAACATGGACGATAAATAGTTTGGGCAAGAAGAGAATAGAAGCTTTCGAAATGTGGTGCTACAGAAGAATGCTGAAGATTAGATGGGTAGATCACATAACTAATGAGGAAGTATTGAATAGGATTGGGGAGAAGAGAAGTTTGTGGCACAACTTGACCAGAAGAAGGGATCGGTTGGTAGGACATGTTCTGAGGCATCAAGGGATCACTAATTTAGTATTGGAGGGCAGCGTGGAGGGTAAAAATCGTAGAGGGAGACCAAGAGATGAATACACTAAGCAGATTCAGAAGGAAGTAGGTTGCAGTAGGTACTGGGAGATGAAAAAGCTTGCACAGGATAGAGTGGCATGGAGAGCTGCATCAAACCAGTCTCAGGACTGAAGACCACAACAACAACAACAGTAAACACGAAGTGAAGCAACGGAATCTAAATCTGGTCTCACAGGAGAGCCTGAAATCATAGACGGTAAGAAGACTCAAGCTTCTTCTACTTAAGTCGGCATTGTGCTTTTTTGTATTTCATTCCCATGCAATTTCTATGTTTCATCGTCAAAGTAAGGGTCCAGGGTATACAGTAAACGTCAAGTGAAGCATCGGAATCTAAAACTGGTCTCACAGGAAAAGCACAAAACAAAGACACTAAGAAAAATTAGTCTTCTTGTACTAAAGTCGGCATTGTGCCTGTTGATTTAATTCCGATGCAATTTCTGTGTTTCATCGTCAATGTGAAGACCCAAGGGATACAGTAAACCTGGAGTTGTGCATGTGAATCTAAAACTGGGGACACAGGACAGGCTTGAAACATAGACACTAAGAAAAGTCAGTCTTCTTGTCCTAAAGTCGGCATTGTGCCTTTTGTATCTAATTCCGATGCAATTACTGTGAATCATCGTCAATGTGAAGGTTCAAGGGATACAGTAAACCTGCAGTTGTGCATCGGAATCCAAAACTGGTGACTCAGGAAAGGCTCAAACCGTAGACTGAAAGAAGACTCAACCTTCTTGTACTTAAGTCGGCATTGTGCCTCTTGTATTTAAGTCAGATTCAATTTCTGTGTTTCATCGTCAAAGTGAAGGCCCAAGGGATACAGTAAACCTGTCATGTGCAACGCATTCTAAAAACTGGAGACACAGGAAAGGCTCAAAACATAGACACTAAGAAAAGTCAGTGTTCTTGTACTTAAGGCGACCTTGTGCCTTTTGTATTTAATTCGGATGCTATTTTTGTGCTTCATCGTCAAAGTGAATGTCCAAGGGATCCAGTAAACCTGAAATGAAGAATCGGAATCTAAAACTGGTCTCACAGGGAAGGCCCAAATCACAGACAGTAAGTAGACTCAGTCTTCTTGTACTAAAGTCGGCATTGTGACTTTTGTATTTAATACTGTTGCAATTACTGTATTTCATCGTCAATGTGAAGTTCTAAGGGATACAGTGAACCTGCAGTTGTGCATCGGAATCTAAAACTGGTGACACAGGAAAGGCTCAAAGCATATACAGTAAGAAGACTCAGTCTTCTTGTACTTAATTCGGAATTGTGCATTTTCTATTTAATTCCGATGCAATTTCTGTGTTTCATCGTCAGAGTGAAGGTCCAAGGTATACAGTAAACCGGCAGTCGTGCATCGGAATCTAAGACTAGTGACACAGGAAAGGCTCAATTACAAACACAAGGAAAAGTCAGTCTTTTTGTACTTAAGGCGCCCTGGTGGATTTTTTTTTTAATTCCGATGCAATTTTTGTGTTTTATCGTAAAGTGAAGGAGGGATACAGTAAACCTGAAGAGAAGCATCGGAAGCTAAAACTGGTCACACAGGAAAAACTCAAAGCACAGACGGTAAGAAGACTCAGTCCTCTTGTACTTAATTCGGCATTGTGCATTTTGTATTTAATTCGGATGCAATTTCTGTGTTTCGTAGTGAAAGTGAAGATCCAAGGGATACAGTCAACCTGAAGTGAAGCATTGGAATCTAATACTGGTCTCACAGGAACGGCTCAAACATAGACACAAAGAAAAGTCAGTCGTCTTGTACTCAAGTCAGCATTGTGTCTTTTGTATTTAATTCCGATGCAATTACTGCGTTTCATTGTTAAAGTGAGGGTTCAAGGGATACAGTAAACCTGCAGTCGTGCATCGAAATCTAAAACTATTGACACAGGAAAGGCTCAATCACAGACACAAAGAAAAGTCAGTCCTCTTGTACTTAAGGCGCCCTTGTGCCTTTTGTATTTAATTCAGATGAAATTTTTGTGTTTCATCGTCAAAGTGAAGGTCCAAGGGATACAGTAAACCTGAAGTAATGCATCGGAATCTAAAACTGGTCTCACAGGGATGGCTCAAATCATAGACAGTAAGAAGGCTCACTGTTCATGTACATAAGCCGGCATTGTGCCTTATGTATTTAATTCCCAATAAATTTATGTGCTACATCGTCAATGTGAAGGTCCAAGGGATACAGTAAACCTGCGGTTGTGCATCAGAATCAAAACTGGTGACACAGGACTGGCCCGAAATATAGTCACCAAGAAAATGCATTCCTCTGGTACTTAAGTCGGCATGTGCCTTTTGTAATTAATTCCGATGCAATTACTGTGTTTCATCGTCAACGTGAGGGTCCAAGGGATACAGTAAACCAGCAGTCGTGCATCGGAATCTAAAACTAGTGACACAGGAAAGGCTAAATCACAGACACAAAGAAAAATCAGTCTTTTTGTACTTAAGTCGGCATTGTGCCTTTTGTATTTAATGCCGCTGCTATTTCGGTGTTTCGTCGTCAGTGTGAAGGTCCGAGGGATACAGTAAACATGAAGTGAAGCAACGGAAACTAAAACTGGTCTCTCAGGAAAGGCTCATAACATAGGCGGTAAGAAGACACAGTCCTCTTGTACTTAAGTCGGCATTGTGCCTTTTGAATTTAATTCCGATGCAATTTATGAGTTTCATCGTCAAAGTGAAAGTCCAAGGGATACAGTAAACATGAATTGAAGCATTGGAATCTAAAACTTGTCTCACATTAAAGGCTCTAAACATTGACGGAAAGAAGACACAGTCTTCTTGTACCTAAGTCGGCATTGTGCCTTTTGTATTTAATTCCGAAGCAATTACTGTGTTTCATCGTCAAAGTGAGGGTCCAAGGAATACAGTAAACCTGAATCGTGCATCGGAATCTAAAACTGGAGACACAGGAATGGCTCGAACACAGACACAAAGATAAGTCAGTCTTCTTGTACTTAGGCCGGCCTTGTTCCTTTTGTATGTAATTCCGATGAAATTTTTGTGTTCCATCGTCAAAGTGAAGGTCCAAGGGATACAGTAAACCTGAAGTGATGCTTCTGAATCTAAAACTGGTCTCACAGGGATGGCTCAAATCATAGACAGTAAGAAGGCTCACTCTTCTTGCACTTAAGTCGGCATTCTGCCTTATGTATTAGTTTCTGAGGCAATTTCTGTGTTTGATCGTCAATTTGAAGGTCCATGGGATTCAGTAAAACTGCAGTTCTGAATCGGAATCTTAAACTGGTCACACAGGACAGGCTCGAAATATAGACACTAAGAAAAGGCAGTCTTCTTGTACTTAAGTCGGCATTGTGCCATTTGTATTTAATTCCGATGCAATTCCTGTGTTTCATCGTCAAAGTGAGGGTCCAAGGGATACAGTAAACCTGCAGGCGTGCATCGGAATCTACAGCTAGTGACACAGGAAAGGCTCAATCACAAACACAAAGAAAAGTTAGTCTTCTTGTACTTAAGGCGCCCTTGTGGCTTTTGTATTAAATTACGATGAAATTTATGTGTTTCTTCGTCAAAGTGAAGGTCCAAGGGATCCAGTAAACCTGCAGTTGTGCATTGGAATCAATACTGGTGACACAGGACAGGCTCGAAATATAGACACTAAGAAAAGGCAGTCTTCCTGCACTTAAGTCGGCATTGTGCCTTTTGTATTTAATTCCGATGCAATTTCTGTGTTTCATGGTCAATGTTAAGGTCCAAGGGATACAGTAAACATGAAGTGAAGCATCGGAATCTAAAACTGGTCTCTCAGGAAAGGCTCAAAGCATAGACGTTATGAGGACTCAGTCTTCTTGTACTTAACTCGGCATTGTGCCTAATGTGTTTAATTCCGAAGCAATTGTTGCGTTTCATCGTCAATGGGAAGGTCCAAGGGATACAGTAAACCTGACGTAAAGCATCGGAATCAAAATCTGGTGACACAGGAAACGCTCAAAAGATAGACACTAAGAAAAGTCAGTCTTCTTGTACTTAACGCGGCCTTGTGCCTTTTGTATGTAATTCGGATGCTATTTTTGTGTTTCATCGTCAATGTGAAGGTCCAAGGGATACAGTAAAATTGACGTGAACCATCGAATTATATGACTGGTCTCACAGAGAAGGCTCAAAACATAGACAGCAAGAAAACTCAGTCTACTTCTACTTAAGTCGGCATTGTGCCCTTTGTATTTAGTTCCAATGCAATATTTGTGTTTCATCGTCAATGTGAAGGTCGAAGTGATGCAGAAAATCTGCAGTTGAGCATCGGAATCGTATATTGGTGACACAGGAAAGGCTCAAAGCATAGACACCAAGAAAAGTCAGTCTTCTTGTACTTAAGTCGGCATTGTGCCATTTGTATTTATTTTCGATGCAATTTTTGTGTTTCCTCGTCGATGTGAAGGTCCAAGTGTTGCGGTAAATCTGCAGTTGAGCATTCGGAATTTAAAACTGGTCTCCCAGGAAAGGCTCAAAACATAGACGGTAGGAAGTCTCAGTCTGCTTGTACTTATGTCGGAATTGTGATATTTGCATTCAATTCCGATGCAATTTCTGTGTTTCATCGTCAATGTGAAGGTACATGGAATACAGTAAACTTGCAGTTGTCCATCGGAATCTAAAACTGGTGACACAGGATAATCTCAAAACATCCACACTTACAAAAGTCAGTCTTCTAGTACTTAAGGCTGCATTGTGCCTAATGTGTTTAATTCTGAAGCAATTGTTGCGTTTCATAGTCAATGTGAAGGTCCAAGGGATACAGTCAACCTGAAGTGAAGCATTGCAATCTAAAACTGGTCTCACAGGAAAGGCTCAAATCTTAGACACTAAGATAAGTCAGTCGTCTTGTACTTAAGTCTGCATAGTGCCTTTTGTATTTAATTCCGAAGCAATTACTGTGTTTCATCGTCAAAGTGAGGGTCCAAGGAATACAGTAAACCTGAATCGTGCATTGGAATCTAAAACTGGAGACACAGGAATGGCTCGAACACAGACACAAAGATAAGTCAGTCTTCTTGTACTTAGGCCGGCCTTGTTCCTTTTGTATGTAATTCCGATGAAATTTTTGTGTTCCATCGTCAAAGTGAAGGTCCAGGGGATACATTAAACCTGAAGTGATGCTTCTGAATCTAAAACTGGTCTCACAGGGATGGCTCAAATCATAGACAGTAAGAAGGCTCACTCTTCTTGCACTTAAGTCGGCATTGTGCCTTATGTATTAGATTCTGAGGCAATTTCTGTGTTTGATCGTCAATTTGAAGGTCCATGGAATTCAGTAAAACTGCAGTTCTGAATCGGAATCTTAAACTGGTCACACAGGACAGGCTCGAAATATAGACACTAAGAAAAGGTAGTCTTCTTCTACTTAAGTCGGCATTGTGCCATTTGTATTTAATTCCGATGCAATTCCTGTGTTTCTTCGTCAAAGTGAAGGTCCAAGGGATCCAGTAAACCTGCAGTTGTGCATCGGAATCAATACTGGTGACACAGGACAGGCTCGAAATATAGACACTAAGAAAAGGCAGTCTTCCTGCACTTAAGTCGGCATTGTGCCTTTTGTATTTAATTCCGATGCAATTTCTGTGTTTCATGGTCAATGTTAAGGTCCAAGGGATACAGTAAACATGAAGTGAAGCATCGGAATCTAAAACTGGTCTCCCAGGAAAGGCTCAAAACATAGCAGTAGGAAGTCTCAGTCTTCTTGTACTTATGTCGGAATTGTGATATTTGCATTCAATTCCGATGCAATTTCTGTGTTTCATCGTCAAAGTGAAGATATAGGGTATACAGTAGACCTCAAGTGAAGCATCGTAATCTAAAAATGGTCTCACAGGAAAGGCTCAAAACATAGACGGTGAGAAGACTCGGTCTTCTTGTGCTTAAGTCAGTATTGTGCCTTTTGTATTTACTTCCGATGCAATTTCTGTGTTTCCTCGTCAATCTGAAGTTCCAAGGGATACAGTAAACCTGAAGTGAAGCATCGGAATCTAAAGCTGGTGACACAGGAAAGGCTTAAAACGTAGACAGTAAGAAGACGCAGTCTCCTTGTACTTAAGGCAGCATTGTGCGTTTTGTATTTAATTCCGATGCAATTCGTGTGTTTCATCGTCAATGTGAAGGTCCAAGGGATACAGTGAAATTGACGTGAACCATCGGAATCTAAAACTTGTCTCACAGGGAAGGCTCAAAACATAGACAGCAAGAAGACTAAGTCTTCTTCTTCTTAAGTCGGCATTATGCCCTTCGTATTTAATTCCGATGCTATTTCTGTGTTTCATCGTCAATGTGAAGGTACAAGGGATTCACTAACCCTGTAGTTGTGCATCGGAATCTCAACTGGTGATACAGGAAAGGCTCAGAACATAGACACTATGAAGTCAGTCTTCCTGTACTTAAGTCGGCATTGTGCCTTTTGTATTTACTTCAGATGCACTTTTTGTGTTTCTTCTTCAGTGTGCTGGTCCAAGGTATACAGCAAACCTGACGTGAAGCATTGGAATCTAAAACTTGTCTCACAGGAAAGGTTGAAACCATAGACGGTAAGAAGACTCAGTGTTCTTGTACTTAATTCGGCATTGTGCCTTTTGTATTTCATTCCGATGCAGTTACTGTGTTTCATCGTCAATGTGAAGGTTCAAGTGATACAGTAAACTTGAAGTGAAGCATTGGAATCTAAAACTGGTCTCACAGGAATGGATCAAAACATAGACACTAAGAAAAGTCAGTCGTCTTCTGCTTAACTCTGCATTGTGCCTTTTGTATTTAATTCCGATGCAATTACTTTGTTTCATCGTCAAAGTGGGGGCCCAGGGATACAGTAAACCTGCAGTCGTGCATCGGAATTAAAAACGGGTGACACAGGTTATCCTCAAACACAGACACATTGGAAAAACCAGTCCTCTTGTATCTATGGCGGCCTTGTGCCTTTTGTATTCAATTCCGATGAATTTTTGGTGTTTCATCGAAAAAGTGAAGGTCCTAGGGATAGAGTAAACTTGAAGTGACGCATCGGAATCTAATACTGGTCTAACAGGGATGGCTCAAATCATAGACAGTAGCAAGGCTCACTCTTCTTGTACATAAGCTGGCATTGAGTCTTATGTATTTAATTCCGAGGGAATTTCTGAATTTCTTCGTCAATGTGAAGGTCCAAGGTATACAGTAAATCCGCAGTTGTACATCAGACTATTAAACAGGAGACACACAAAAGGCTCAAAACACAGACACCAACAAACGTCAGTCTTCATGTACTTAAGTCGACATTGTGCCTTTTGTGTTTATCTCCGATGCAATTGTCACGTTTCATCGTCAGTGTTAATTTCCAAGGGATACAGGTAACCAGGTTTTAAATTGTAAGACATTTCCAGGGGCAGATGTGGACTCTGACCACAATCTTTTGGTTATGACCTGTAGATTAAAACTGAAGAAACTGCAAAAAGGTGGGAATTTAGGGAGATGGGACCTGGATAAACTGACAGAACCAGATGTTGTACAGAGATTCAGGGAGAGCATAATGGAGCAATTGACAGGAATGGGGGAAATAAATACAGTAGAAGAAGAATGGGTAGCTTTGAGGGATGAAGTAGTGAAGGCAGCAGAGGATCAAGTAGGTAAAAAGACGAGGGCTAGTAGAAATCCTTGGGTAACAGAAGAAATATTGAATTTAATTGATGAAAGGAGAAAATATAAAAATGCAGTAAGTGAAACAGGCAAAAAGGAATACAAACGTCTCAAAAATGAGATCGACAGGAAGTGCAAAATGGCTAAGCAGGGATGGCTAGAGGACAAATGTAAGGATGTAGAGGCCTATCTCACTAGGGGTAAGATAGATACCGCCTACAGGAAAATTAAAGAGACCTTTGGAGATAAGAGAACGACTGGTATGAATATCAAGAGCTCAGATGGAAACCCAGTTCTAAGCAAAGAAGGGAAAGCAGAAAGGTGGAAGGAGTATATTGAGGGTCTATACAAGGGCGATGTACTTGAGGACAATATTTTGGAAATGGAAGAGGATATAGATGAAGATGAAATGGGAGATACGATACTGCGTGAAGAGTTTGACAGAGCACTGAAAGACCTGAGTCGAAACAAGGCCCCCGGAGTAGACAATATTCCATTGGAACTACTGACGGCCGTGGGAGAGCCAGTCCTGACAAAACTCTACCATCTGATGAGCAAGATGTATGAAACAGGCGAAATACCCTCAGACTTCAAGAAGAATATAATAATTCCAATCCCAAAGAAAGCAGGTGTTGACAGATGTGAAAATTACCGAACTATCAGCTTAATAAGTCACAGCTGCAAAATACTAACGCGAATTCTTTACAGACGAATGGAAAAACTAATAGAAGCCAACCTCGGGGAAGGTCAGTTTGGATTCCGTAGAAACACTGGAACACGTGAGGCAATACTGACCTTACGACTTATCTTAGAAGAAAGATTAAGGAAAGGCAAACCTACGTTTCTAGCATTTGTAGACTTAGAGAAAGCTTTTGACAATGTTGACTGGAATACTCTCTTTCAAATTCTGAAGGTGGCAGGGGTAAAATACAGGGAGCGAAAGGCTATTTACAATTTGTACAGAAACCAGATGGCAGTTATAAGAGTCGAGGGGTATGAAAGGGAAGCAGTGGTTGAGAAGGGAGTAAAACAGGGTTGTAGCCTCTCCCCGATGTTGTTCAATCTGTATATTGAGCAAGCAGTAAAGGAAACAAAAGAAAAATACGGGGTAGGTATTAAAATTCATGGAGAAGAAATAAAAACTTTGAGTTTCGCCGATGACATTGTAATTCTGTCAGAGACAGCATAGGACTTGGAAGAGCAGTTGAATGGAATGGACAGTGTCTTGAAAGGAGGAAATAAGATGAACATCAACAAAAGCAAAACAAGGATAATGGAATGTAGTCTAATTAAGTCGGGTGATGCTGAGGGAATGAGATTAGGAAATGAGGCACTTAAAGTAGTAAAGGAGTTTTGCTATTTGGGGAGCAAAATAACTGATGATGGTCGAAGTAGAGAGGATATAAAATGTAGGCTGGCAATGGCAAGGAAAGCGTTTCTGAAGCAGAGAAATTTGTTAACATCCAGTATTGATTTAAGTGTCAGGAGGTCATTTCTGAAAGTATTCGTATGGAGTGTAGCCATGTATGGAAGTGAAACATGGACGATAAATAGTTTGGGCAAGAAGAGAATAGAAGCTTTCGAAATGTGGTGCTACAGAAGAATGCTGAAGATTAGATGGGTAGATCACATAACTAATGAGGAAGTATTGAATAGGATTGGGGAGAAGAGAAGTTTGTGGCACAACTTGACCAGAAGAAGGGATCGGTTGGTAGGACATGTTCTGAGGCATCAAGGGATCACTAATTTAGTATTGGAGGGCAGCGTGGAGGGTAAAAATCGTAGAGGGAGACCAAGAGATGAATACACTAAGCAGATTCAGAAGGATGTAGGTTGCAGTAGGTACTGGGAGATGAAAAAGCTTGCACAGGATAGAGTGGCATGGAGAGCTGCATCAAACCAGTCTCAGGACTGAAGACCACAACAACAACAACAGTAAACACGAAGTGAAGCAACGGAATCTAAATCTGGTCTCACAGGAGAGCCTGAAATCATAGACGGTAAGAAGACTCAAGCTTCTTCTACTTAAGTCGGCATTGTGCTTTTTTGTATTTCATTCCCATGCAATTTCTATGTTTCATCGTCAAAGTAAGGGTCCAGGGTATACAGTAAACGTCAAGTGAAGCATCGGAATCTAAAACTGGTCTCACAGGAAAAGCACAAAACAAAGACACTAAGAAAAATTAGTCTTCTTGTACTAAAGTCGGCATTGTGCCTGTTGATTTAATTCCGATGCAATTTCTGTGTTTCATCGTCAATGTGAAGACCCAAGGGATACAGTAAACCTGGAGTTGTGCATGTGAATCTAAAACTGGGGACACAGGACAGGCTTGAAACATAGACACTAAGAAAAGTCAGTCTTCTTGTCCTAAAGTCGGCATTGTGCCTTTTGTATCTAATTCCGATGCAATTACTGTGAATCATCGTCAATGTGAAGGTTCAAGGGATACAGTAAACCTGCAGTTGTGCATCGGAATCCAAAACTGGTGACTCAGGAAAGGCTCAAACCGTAGACTGAAAGAAGACTCAGCCTTCTTGTACTTAAGTCGGCATTGTGCCTCTTGTATTTAAGTCAGATTCAATTTCTGTGTTTCATCGTCAAAGTGAAGGCCCAAGGGATACAGTAAACCTGTCATGTGCAACGCATTCTAAAAACTGGAGACACAGGAAAGGCTCAAAACATAGACACTAAGAAAAGTCAGTGTTCTTGTACTTAAGGCGACCTTGTGCCTTTTGTATTTAATTCGGATGCTATTATTGTGCTTCATCGTCAAAGTGAATGTCCAAGGGATCCAGTAAACCTGAAATGAAGAATCGGAATCTAAAACTGGTCTCACAGGGAAGGCCCAAATCACAGACAGTAAGTAGACTCAGTCTTCTTGTACTAAAGTCGGCATTGCGACTTTTGTATTTAATTCCGTTGCAATTACAGTATTTCATCGTCAATGTGAAGTTCCAAGGGATACAGTGAACCTGCAGTTGTGCATCGGAATCTAAAACTGGTGACACAGGAAAGGCTCAAAGCATATACAGTAAGAAGACTCAGTCTTCTTGTACTTAATTCGGAATTGTGCATTTTCTATTTAATTCCGATGCAATTTCTGTGTTTCATCGTCAGAGTGAAGGTCCAAGGTATACAGTAAACCGGCAGTCGTGCATCGGAATCTAAGACTAGTGACACAGGAAAGGCTCAATCACAAACACAAGGAAAAGTCAGTCTTTTTGTACTTAAGGCGCCCTGGTGGATTTCTTTTTAATTCCGATGCAATTTTTGTGTTTTATCGTCAAAGTGAAGGAGGGATACAGTAAACCTGAAGAGAAGCATCGGAAGCTAAAACTGGTCACACAGGAAAAACTCAAAGCACAGACGGTAAGAAGACTCAGTCCTCTTGTACTTAATTCGGCATTGTGCATTTTGTATTTAATTCGGATGCAATTTCTGTGTTTCGTAGTGAAAGTGAAGATCCAAGGGATACAGTCAACCTGAAGTGAAGCATTGGAATCTAATACTGGTCTCACAGGAACGGCTCAAACATAGACACAAAGAAAAGTCAGTCGTCTTGTACTCAAGTCAGCATTGTGTCTTTTGTATTTAATTCCGATGCAATTACTGCGTTTCATTGTTAAAGTGAGGGTTCAAGGGATACAGTAAACCTGCAGTCGTGCATCGAAATCTAAAACTATTGACACAGGAAAGGCTCAATCACAGACACAAAGAAAAGTCAGTCCTCTTGTACTTAAGGCGCCCTTGTGCCTTTTGTATTTAATTCAGATGAAATTTTTGTGTTTCATCGTCAAAGTGAAGGTCCAAGGGATACAGTAAACCTGAAGTAATGCATCGGAATCTAAAACTGGTCTCACAGGGATGGCTCAAATCATAGACAGTAAGAAGGCTCACTGTTCATGTACATAAGCCGGCATTGTGCCTTATGTATTTAATTCCCAATAAATTTATGTGCTACATCGTCAATGTGAAGGTCCAAGGGATACAGTAAACCTGCGGTTGTGCATCAGAATCAAAACTGGTGACACAGGACTGGCCCGAAATATAGACACCAAGAAAATGCATTCCTCTGGTACTTAAGTCGGCATGTGCCTTTTGTAATTAATTCCGATGCAATTACTGTGTTTCATCGTCAACGTGAGGGTCCAAGGGATACATTAACCAGCAGTCGTGCATCGGAATCTAAAACTAGTGACACAGGAAAGGCTAAATCACAGACACAAAGAAAAATCAGTCTTTTTGTACTTAAGTCGGCATTGTGCCTTTTGTATTTAATGCCGCTGCTATTTCGGTGTTTCGTCGTCAGTGTGAAGGTCCGAGGGATACAGTAAACATGAAGTGAAGCAACGGAAACTAAAACTGGTCTCTCAGGAAAGGCTCATAACATAGGCGGTAAGAAGTCACAGTCCTCTTGTACTTAAGTCGGCATTGTGCCTTTTGAATTTAATTCCGATGCAATTTATGAGTTTCATCGTCAAAGTGAAAGTATAAGGGATACAGTAAACATGAATTGAAGCATTGGAATCTAAAACTTGTCTCACATTAAGGGCTCTAAACATTGATGGAAAGAAGACACAGTCTTCTTGTACCTAAGTCGGCATTGTGCCTTTTGTATTTAATTCCGAAGCAATTACTGTGTTTCATCGTCAAAGTGAGGGTCCAAGGAATACAGTAAACCTGAATCGTGCATCAGAATCTAAAACTGGAGACACAGGAATGGCTCGAACACAGACACAAAGATAAGTCATTCTCCTTGTACTTAGGCCGGCCTTGTTCCTTTTGTATGTAATTCCGATGAAATTTTTGTGTTCCATCGTCAAAGTGAAGGTCCAAGGGATACAATAAACCTGAAGTGATGCTTCTGAATCTAAAACTGGTCCACAGGGATGGCTCAAATCATAGACAGTAAGAAGGCTCACTCTTCTTGCACTTAAGTCGGCATTGTGCCTTATGTATTAGTTTCTGAGGCAATTTCTGTGTTTGATCGTCAATTTGAAGGTCCATGGGATTCAGTAAAACTGCAGTTCTGAATCGGAATCTTAAACTGGTCACACAGGACAGGCTCGAAATATAGACACTAAGAAAAGGCAGTCTTCTTGTACTTAAGTCGGCATTGTGCCATTTGTATTTAATTCCGATGCAATTCCTGTGTATCATCGTCAAAGTGAGGGTCCAAGGGATACGGTAAACCTGCAGGCGTGCATCGGAATCTACAGCTAGTGACACAGGAAAGGCTCAATCACAAACACAAAGAAAAGTTAGTCTTCTTGTACTTAAGGCGCCCTTGTGGCTTTTGTATTTAATTACGATGAAATTTATGTGTTTCTTCGTCAAAGTGAAGGTCCAAGGGATCCAGTAAACCTGCAGTTGTGCATCGGAATCAATACTGGTGACACAGGACAGGCTCGAAATATAGACACTAAGAAAAGGCAGTCTTCCTGCACTTAAGTCGGCATTGTGCCTTTTGTATTTAATTTCGATGCAATTTCTGAGTTTCATGGTCAATGTTAAGGTCCAAGGGATACAGTAAACATGAAGTGAAGCATCGGAATCTAAAACTGGTCTCTCAGGAAAGGCTCAAAGCATAGACGTTATGAGGACTCAGTCTTCTTGTACTTAACTCGGCATTGTGCCTAATGTGTTTAATTCCGGAGCAATTGTTGCGTTTCATCGTCAATGGGAAGGTCCAAGGGATACAGTAAACCTGACGTAAAGCATCGGAATCTAAATCTGGTGACACAGGAAACGCTCAAAAGATAGACACTAAGAAAAGTCAGTCTTCTTGTACTTAACGCGGCCTTGTGCCTTTTGTATGTAATTCGGATGCTATTTTTGTGTTTCATCGTCAAAGTGAATATCCAAGGGATACAGTAAACCTGAAGTGAAGCATCTGAATATAAAACTGGTGTCACAGGAAAGGCTCACTACATTGTCACAAGGAAAAGTCAGTCTGCTTGTACAAATTCAGAATTGCGCCTTTAGAATTTAATTCCGATGCTATTACTGTGTTTCATCGTCAATGTGAAGGTCCAAGTTATACAGTAAACCAGCAGTTGTGCATCGGATTCTAAATCTGCTGACACAGGAAAGACTCAAAACATAGACACTAAGAAAAGTTAGTCTTCTTGTACTTATGGCAGCCTTGTGCCTTTTGCATTTAATTCCGATGCTATTTTTGTGTTTCATCGTCAATGTGAAGGTCCAAGGGATACAGTAAAATTGACGTGAACCATCGAATTATATGACTGGTCTCACAGAGAAGGCTCAAAACATAGACAGCAAGAAAACTCAGTCTACTTCTACTTAAGTCGGCATTGTGCCCTTTGTATTTAGTTCCAATGCAATATTTGTGTTTCATCGTCAATGTGAAGGTCGAAGTGATGCAGTAAATCTGCAGTTGAGCATCGGAATCGTAAATTGGTGACACAGGAAAGGCTCAAAGCATAGACACCAAGAAAAGTCAGTCTTCTTGTACTTAAGTCGGCATTGTGCCATTTGTATTTATTTTCGATGCAATTTTTGTGTTTCCTCGTCAATGTGAAGGTCCAAGTGTTGCGGTAAATCTGCAGTTGAGCATCGGAATTTAAAACTGGTCTCCCAGGAAAGGCTCAAAACATAGACGGTAGGAAGTCTCAGTCTTCCTGTACTTATGTCGGAATTGTGATATTTGCATTCAATTCCGATGCAATTTCTGTGTTTCATCGTCAATGTGAAGGTACAAGGGATACAGTAAACCTGCAGTTGTCCATCGGAATCTAAAACTGGTGACACAGGATAATCTCAAAGCATCCACACTTACAAAAGTCAGTCTTCTAGTACTTAAGGCTGCATTGTGCCTAATGTGTTTAATTCTGAAGCAATTGTTGCGCTTCATAGTCAATGTGAAGGTCCAAGGGGTACAGTCAACCTGAAGTGAAGCATTGCAATCTAAAACTGGTCTCACAGGAAAGGCTCAAATCTTAGACACTAAGATAAGTCAGTCGTCTTGTACTTAAGTCTGCATAGTGCCTTTTGTATTTAATTCCGAAGCAATTACTGTGTTTCATCGTCAAAGTGAGGGTCCAAGGAATACAGTAAACCTGAATCGTGCATTGGAATCTAAAACTGGAGACACAGGAATGGCTCGAACACAGACACAAAGATAAGTCAGTCTTCTTGTACTTAGGCCGGCCTTGTTCCTTTTGTATGTAATTCCGATGAAATTTTTGTGTTCCTTCGTCAAAGTGAAGGTCCAGGGGATACAGTAAACCTGAAGTGATGCTTCTGAATCTAAAACTGGTCTCACAGGGATGGCTCAAATCATAGACAGTAAGAAGGCTCACTCTTCTTGCACTTAAGTCGGCATTGTGCCTTATGTATTAGATTCTAAGGCAATTTCTGTGTTTGATCGTCAATTTGAAGGTCCATGGAATTCAGTAAAACTGCAGTTCTGAATCGGAATCTTAAACTGGTCACACAGGACAGGCTCGAAATATAGACACTAAGAAAAGGTAGTCTTCTTGTACTTAAGTCGGCATTGTGCCATTTGTATTTAATTCCGATGCAATTCCTGTGTTTCATCGTCAAAGTGAGGGTCCAAGGGATACAGTAAACCTGCAGGCGTGCATCGGAATCTACAGATAGTGACACAGGAAAGGCTCAATCACAAACACAAAGAAAAGTTAGTCTTCTTGTACTTAAGGCGCCCTTGTGGCTTTTGTATTAAATTACGATGAAATATATGTGTTTCTTCGTCAAAGTGAAGGTCCAAGGGATCCAGTAAACCTGCAGTTGTGCATCGGAATCAATACTGGTGACACAGGACAGGCTCGAAATATAGACACTAAGAAAAGGCAGTCTTCCTGCACTTAAGTCGGCATTGTGCCTTTTGTATTTAATTCCGATGCAATTTCTGTGTTTCATGGTCAATGTTAAGGTCCAAGGGATACAGTAAACATGAAGTGAAGCATCGGAATCTAAAACTGGTCTCCCAGGAAAGGCTCAAAACATAGCAGTAGGAAGTCTCAGTCTTCTTGTACTTATGTCGGAATTGTGTTATTTGCATTCAATTCCGATGCAATTTCTGTGTTTCATCGTCAAAGTGAAGATATAGGGTATACAGTAGACCTCAAGTGAAGCATCGTAATCTAAAAATGGTCTGACAGGAAAGGCTCAATACATAGACGGTGAGAAGACTCGGTCTTCTTGTGCTTAAGTCAGTATTGTGCCTTTTGTATTTACTTCCGATGCAATATCTGTGTTTCCTCGTCAATCTGAAGTTCCAAGGGATACAGTAAACCTGAAGTGAAGCATCGGAATCTAAAGCTGGTGACACAGGAAAGGCTTAAAACGTAGACAGTAAGAAGACGCAGTCTCCTTGTACTTAAGGCAGCATTGTGCGTTTTGTATTTAATTCCGATGCAATTCGTGTGTTTCATCGTCAATGTGAAGGTCCAAGGGATACAGTGAAATTGACGTGAACCATCGGAATCTAAAACTTGTCTCACAGGGAAGGCTCAAAACATAGACAGCAAGAAGACTAAGTCTTCTTCTTCTTAAGTCGGCATTATGCCCTTCGTATTTAATTCCGATGCTATTTCTGTGTTTCATCGTCAATGTGAAGCTACAAGGGATTCACTAACCCTGTAGTTGTGCATCGGAATCTCAACTGGTGATACAGGAAAGGCTCAGAACATAGACACTATGAAGTCAGTCTTCCTGTACTAAAGTCGGCATTGTGCCTTTTGTATTTAATTCAGATGCACTTTTTGTGTTTCTTCTTCAGTGTGCTGGTCCAAGGTATACAGCAAACCTGACGTGAAGCATTGGAATCTAAAACTTGTCTCACAGGAAAGGCTGAAACCATAGACGGTAAGAAGACTCAGTGTTCTTGTACATAATTCGGCATTGTGCCTTATGTATTTAATTCCGATGCAATTTCTGTGTTCCATAGTCAAAATGAATGTCCAAGGGATACAGTCAACCGGAAGTGAAGCTTTGGAATCTAAAATTGGTCTCACAGGAAAGGCTCAAAACATAGACACTAAGAAAAGTTAGTCGTATTGTACTTAAGTCTGCGTTGTGCCTTTTGTATTTAATTCCGATGCAATTAATGTGTTTCATCGTCGAAGTGAGGGTCTAAGATATACAGTAAACCTGCAGTCGTGCATCGGAATCTAAAACTAGTGACACAGGAAAGGCTCAATCACAGCCACAATATTAAGTCAGTCTTCTTAAACTTAAGGTGCCCTTGTGCCTTTTGTATTTAATTCCGGTGAAATATTTATGTTTCATCGTCAAAGTGAAGGTCCAAGGAATACAGAAAACCTGCTGTGACGCATCGGAATCTAAAACTGGTCTCACAGGGATGGCTCAAATCATAGACTGTAAGAAGGCTAACTCGTCTTGCACTTAATCTGGCATTGTGCCTTATGTATTTAATATCGAATGGTATTTCTGTGTCTCTTCGTCAATGTGAAGGTCCAAGGGATATAGTAAACCAGCAGATGTGCATCGGAATCAAAAACTGGTTCCACAGGAAAGGCTCAAAACATAGACAGTAAGAAGACGCAGTCTTCTTGTTCTTAAGTCGGCATTGTGCCTTTTGTATGTAATTCCGATGCAATTTCTATGTTTCATCGTCAATGTGACGGTCCAAGTGATACAGTAAACCTGCAGTTGTGCATCGGAATCTAAAACTGGTGACACAGGAAAGGCTCAAAACATAGACGGTAGGAGGACTCAGTCTTCTTGTACTTATGTCGGCATTGTGCCTTTTACAATTAATTCCGATGCAATTTCTTATTTTCATCGTCTAAGTGAAGGTACAAGGTTTACAGTAAACCTCAAGTGAAGCATCGGAATCTAAAACTGGTCTCACAGGAAAGGCTTAAACATAGACAGTCAGAAGACTCAGTCTTCTTGTACTTAAGTCGGCATTGTGCCATTTGTTTTTAGTTCCGATGCAATTTCTATGTTTGATCGTCAAAGTGAAGGTCCAAGGGTTACAGTAAGCCTGAAGTGAAGCATCGGAATCTAAAACTGGTGACACAAGAAACGCTCAAGACATAGACACTAAGAAGCTCAGTCTTCTTGTGCTTAAGTCGGTATTGTGCCTTTTGTATTTAATTCGTATGCAGTTTCAGTGGTTCTTCGTCAGTGTCAAGGTCCAAGGTATACAGTAAACCTGACGTGAAGCATAGGAATCGAAAACTGGTCTCACAGGGAAGGCTCAAATCATAGACGGTAAGAAGACTACGTTCTCTAGTACTTAAGTCGGCATTGTGCCTTTTGTATTTAGTTCCGAAGCAATTTCTGTGTTTCATCGTCAATGTGAAGGTGGAAGGGATGAAGTTAACCTGACGTGAAGCATCGGAATCTAAAACTGGTCTCACAGGGAAGTCTCAAAACATAGACACTTACAAAAGTCAGTCTTCTTGTACTTAACTCTGCATTGTGCACTTTGTATTTAATTCCGATGCAATTTCTGTATTTCATCGTCAATGTGAAGGTCGAAGGGGTACAGGAAACCTGACGTGAAGCATCGGAATATAAAACTGGTATCACAGGGAAGGCTCAAAACATAGACAGCAAGAAAACTCAGTCCTCTTCTACTTAAGTCGGCATTGTGCCCTTTGTATTTAATTCCAATGGAATTTCAGTGTTTCATCGTCCAGATGAAGGTCCAAGAGATGCAGTAAATCTGCAGTTGAGCATCGGAATCACAAACTGGTGACACAGGAAAGGCTCAATACATAGACACCAAGAAAAGTCTTTCTTCTTGTACTTGAGTCGGCATTGTGCCTTTTGTATTTAATTTCGATGCAATTTTTGTGTTTCATCGTCAATAGGAAGGTCCAACTGATGCAGTAAATTCGGCAGTTGAGCATCGGAATCTGAAATCGGTCTCAAAGGAAAAGTCCAGACATAGACACTAAGAAAACTCAGTCTCCTTGTACTCAAGTCGGCATTGTGCTTTTTGTATTTAATTTCCAATCAATATCTGTGTTTCATCGTCAATGTGAAATTCAAAGGGATACAGTAAAAACTGGTCTCACAGGAAAGCTCAAACATGGACGGTAAGAAGACTCATTCTTCTTGTACTTAATTCGGCATTGTGCCTTTTGTATTTCATTCCGATGCAATTTCTGTGTTTCATAGTCAAAGTGAAGGTCCAAAGGATACAGTCGTCCTGAAGTGAAGAATTGGAATCTAAAACTGGTCTCACAGGAAAGGCTCAAAACATAGACACTAAGAAAAGTCAGTCGTCTTGTACTTAAGTCTGCATTGTGCCTATTGTATATAATTCCGATGCAATTACTGTGTTTCATCGTTAACGTGAGGGTCCAATGGATACAGTAAACATGCAGTCGTGCTTCTGAATCTAAAACTAGTGACACAGGAAAAGCTCAGACACAGACACAAAGAAAAGTCAGTCTTCTTGTACTTAAGGCGGCCTTGTGCCTTTTGTATTTAATTCCAATTAAATTCTTGTGTTTGAGCGTCAAAGTTAAGCTCCACGGGATACAGTAAACTTGAAGTGACGCATCGGAATCTAAAACTGATCTCACACGGATGGCTCAAAACATTGACAGTAAGAAGGCTCACTCTTCTTGTACTTAATCCGGCATTGTGCCTTATGTATTTAATTTCCATGCAATTTCTGTGTTTCATCGTCAATGTGAAGGTCCAAGGGATACAGAAAATCTCAAGTTGTGCATCGGAAACAAAAAATGGAGGCATAGGAAAAGCTTGAAACATAGACACTAAGAAAAGTCAGTCTTCTTGTAATTAAGTCGGTATTATGCATTTTGTGTTTAATTCGGATGCAATTTCTTAGTTTCATCGTCAATGTGAATGTCAAGGGATACAGTAAACATGAAGTGAATTATCGGAATCTAAAACTAGTCTCTCAGGAACGGTTCAAAACATAGATGCTAAGCAGACTCAGTCTTCTTGTTCTTTAGTCGTCTATGTGCCTTCTGTACTTAATTCCGATGCTATTTCTGTGTTTCATCGTCAAAGTGATGGTTCAAGGGATACAGTAAACCAGCACTTGAGCATCGGATTCTAAAACTCGTGACACAGGAAAGGCTCAAAACATAGACACTAAGAAAAGTCAGTCTTCTTGTACTTAAGGCGGCTATGTGCCTTTGGTATTTAATTCGGATGCTATGTTTGTGTTTCATCGTCAAAGTGAATGTCCAAGGGATACAGTAAACCTCAAGTGAAGCATGGGAATCTAAAACTGGTCTCACAGGGAAGGCCCAGAACATAGACAGTAAGAAGACTCAATCTTCTTGTACTTAAGTCGGTATTGTGCATTTTGTATTTAATTCGGATGCAGTTTTTGTGTTTCATCGTCAAAGTGAATGTCCAAGGGATACAGTAAACTGCAGATGTGCAACGGACTCTAAAACTGGTGACGAAGGAAAGGCTCAAAACATAGACACTATGAAAAGTCAGTCCTCTTGTACTTAAGTCGTCATTGTGCCTATTGTATTTAATTTGGATGCAATTTTTGTGTTTCATCGTCAATGTGAAGGTCCAAGGTATGCAGTACACCTGTCGTGAAGTATCGGAATCTAAAACTGGTCTCACAGGGTAGGCTTAAAATATATAAAAGCAAGAAAACTCAGTCTTTTTCTACTTAAGTCGGCATTGTCCCCTTTGTATTTAAGTCCGATGTAATTTCAGTGTTTCATCGCGTTGTGAAGGTCCAAGTGATGCAGCAAATGTGCAGTTGTGCATCGGAAACTAAAACTGGTGACACAGGAGAGGCTAAAAACATAGACACTAATAAAAGTCAGTCTTCTTGCAATGTAGTCGACATAGTGCCTTTCGTATTTAATTCCGATGCAATTTTTGTGTTTCATCGTCAAAGTGAAGGTCCAAGGGATACAGTCAATCTGAAGTGAAGCATCAGGATCTAAAACTGGTCTTACAGAAAAGGCTCAAAACATAGCCACTAAGAAAAGTCAGTCGTCTTGTACTTAAGACGGCATTGTGCCTTTTGTATTTTTTTCCCATGCAATTTTTGTGTTTCATCGTCAAAGTGAAGGTGTAAGGGATACAGTAAACCTGAAGTGAAGCATCGGAATCTAAAAGTGGTCTCACAGGAAAGGCTCAAAACATAGCCGGTAAGAAGACTCAGACGTCTTGTACTTAAGTCGGCATTGTGGGATTTGTATTTAATTCCGATCCCATTTCAGTGTTTCATCATCAATGTGAAGGTCCAAGCGATACTGTAAACCTGAAGTAAAGCATCGGAATCTAAAGCTGGTGACACAGGAAAGGCTCAAATCATAGACAGAACGAACACTCAGTCTTCTTGTACCTAAGTCTGCACTGTGCCTTTTGTATTAAATTCCGATGCAATTTCAGTGTTTCATCGTCAATCTGTACGTCTAAGGGATACAGTAAACCTGACGTGAATCATCGGAATCTAAAACTGGTTTCACAGGGCGGCTCAAAACATAGACAGTAAGAAGACTCAGTCTTCTGGTACTTAGATCGGCATTGTGCCTTTTGTATTTACTTACGATGCAATTGCTGTGTTTCATCGTCAATGTGCATGTCCGAGGAATACAGTAAATAAGCAGGTGTGAATCGGAATATAAAACTGGTCTCACAGGAAAGGCTCAAATCATAGACGGTAAGAATTCTCAGTCTTCTTGTACTAAAGTCGGCATTGTGCCTTTTGTATTTAATTCCGATGCAATTTCGTCGTTTCATCGTCAATGTGAAGGTCGAAGGGATACAGTAAACCTGAAGTGGAGCATTGGAATCTAAAACCGGTTTCAAAGTAAAGGCTCAAAACGTAGACACTAAGAAAAGGCAGTCATCTTGTTATTAGGTCTGCATTGTGCCTTTTGTATTTAACTCGATGCAATTACCGTGTTTCATCGTCAAAGTGAGGGTCCAAGAGATACAGTAAGCCTGCAGTCGTGCATCTAAATCTAAAACTGGTGACACAGGAAAGGTTCAAACACAGACACAAAGAAAAGTCAGTCTTCTTTTACTTAAGTCGGTATTGTGCCGTTTGTATTTAAGTCCGATGCGATTTCTGTGTTTCATCGGCAAAGTGAAGGTTCAAGGGATACAGTAAACATGAAGAGAAGCATTGGAATCTAAAACTGGTCGCACAGGTATGGCTCAAAACAAGGACGGTAAGAAGACGCAGTCATCTAGTACTTAAGCCGGAAGGGTGACTTATGTATTTAATTCCGTTGCAATTTCAGTGCTTGATCGTCAATGTGAAGGTCCAAGGTATACAGTAAGGCTGACGTGAAGCATCGGAATCTAAAACTGGTCTCACAGGAAGGCTCAAAATATAGATAGCAAGAAAACTCTGTCTTTTTCTACTTAAGTCGTCATTGTGCCCTTTGTATTTAAGCCCGATGCAATTTCTGTGTTTCATCGCGTTGTGATGGTCCAAGTGATGCAGTAAATCTGCAGTTGCGCATCGGAATCTAATACTGGTGACACATGAATGGCTCAAAACATAGACACTAAGAAAAGTCAGTCTTCTTGTATTTTAGTCGGCATTGTGCCTTTGGTATTTAATTCCGATGCAATTTTTGTGTTTCATCTTCAAAGTGAAGGTCCAGAGGATACAGTAAACCTGAAGTGAAGCGTCGGAATCTAAAACTTGTCTCACAGGAAAGGCACAAAGCATAGACGGTAAGACTCAGTCTTCTTGTACTTAATTCTGCATTGTGCCTTTTGTTTTTAATTCCGTTGCAATTTCTGTGTTTCATAGTCAAAATGAAGGTCCAAGGGATACAGTCAATCTGAAGTGAAGCATCGGGATCTAAATCTGGTCTTACAGAAAAGGCTCAAAACTTAGCGACTAAGAAAAGTCAGTCGTCTTGTACTTAAGTCTGCATTGTGCATTTTGTATTTAATTCCGATGCAAGTACTGTTTTTCATCGTCAAAGTGAGGGTCCAAGGGATACAGTAAACCTGCAGTCGTGCATCGGAAACTAAAACTGGTGGCACAGGAAAGCCGCAAATACAGACACAAAGAAAAGTCAGTCTTCTTGTACTTAAGGCGGCCTTGTGCCTTTTGGATTTATTTCCGATGCAATTTTTGTGTTTCATCGTCAAAGTGAAGGTCCAAGTGATACAGTAAACCTGAAGTGACGCATCGGAATCTGAAAGTGGTCTCACAGGGATGGCTCAAATCATAGACAGTAAGAAGGCTCACTCTTCTTTTACTTAAGTCGGCATTGGGCCTTTCATATATAATTCCGATGATATTTTTTTGTTTCTTCGTTAAAGTGAAGGTCCAAGTGATACAGTATGTGGTGTCACCGCCAGACACCACACTTGCTTGGTGGTAGCTTAAATCGGCCGCAGTCCATTTAGTAGATGTCGGACCCGCGTGTCGCCACTGTGTGATCGCAGACCGAGCGCCACCACAAGGCAGTTCGCGAGATACGGAAGAGTACTCGCCCCAGTTGTACGACGACTTTGCTAGCGATTACACTGACGAAGCCTTCTCTCATTTGCCGAGAGACAGTTAGAATAGCCCTCAGCTAAGTCGATAGCTACGACCTAGCAAGGCGCCATTAGCCTTACATAGTTTGATAGTTATTGTATGAAATGGCTCATCAAGAATGCTGTATTCACATTAAGGAATAAAGTTAAGTTTATGAGGAGCTGCATACTTTTCTTATTAGAATTCACTACTTATCCTGTTCCAGAATTCACGCCCGTCTGCGTTAGATAGCGTGCATTTCGGCCTCCTCTATCTACAAGGTGTTGGCACATTTGCCAACACATCATCTGCGACGAGGGAAACGTGTTCTTTCTAATTGCTTACATTTACTTGTGTAATGGCTTCGCCAGATGTACTGTCCGAATTTTATCGCTTGCAGAATCAGCAGACGCAGGCGTTATTGGAGCCCTTGGACAACTCGTCCAGGGTCAACGTGCCATTCAAACCGATGCGGCAGCCGCTGCTTCACCGCTACCGCAGCTACAACATGCAGTTGCACCGCAGTTTCGCAATTTTGATGCGGCGCAAGAATCGTGGACCGAGTGGTCCCGCCAGTTTGGATTTCATCTCGCCACCTACAGAATCCAAGGTAACGAGCGGCAGCCTCACTTATTGTCTTGTGTCGGCGTGCAAACGTACCGTGTGATAGTGAAATTGTTTCCCCGACGCGACGTAGCAACTCTGTCCTACGAAGAAATTTTGTCGGCATTGGACGCCTATTTCTAAGAAACAGTTAATGTAGTTGCAAAAAGGTATACTTTCTTTCGTACAAAACGTACGGCCGGTCAAACTAATTGGGAGTGGGTTGCAACATTGCGAGGCCTTACAAGGGATTGTGCATTTGAATGTGACTGTGGCCTTCCTTATTCAGATACTATGGTGCGTGATGCAATTGCACAGAACGTTTCAGATGTTCGCATATGGGAACAGATTTTGAAACTAGTTAATCCCTCCCTTCAACAAGTGATAGACATATTGGATAGACAAGACACACTTGACTTTGCTCAGGAATCATTTGAAACTTCGCCAGCCGTGTGTAACATTAACCGGCCAGCCGGGCGCGCTGCGCGGCCCGGTAAACTGCCCTCGCACACGTCCGCACAGTTGCCGCCGCGCTCTAAACCAGGTGTGCCGCGCCAGCACACAGATGCAGTGAAATCATGCCCACGGTGTGCTACTAGACATTTGCGTGACCATTGCCCGTCACGCCAAGCTATTTGCTTTTTCTGTCATAAGAAAAGACATGTTCAAAGTGTTTGCCAGAAAAAGCTCAGATCAGACAATCACAATCATTCCCGGCCTTTTGCTTTGCACTGGAATCGAACCAAGGACACTCAGGCTCGTGGACCTTCGCCCATGGACGTTCATGTAGTTAATTCCACTCCGCCCAGTGCCACTCTTTCTAAAAGTGACTGTGTTCGTCCCACAAAAAGTGTGCGTCGATGTCACCGGAAATCACGTCAATTAGCGAGTGATGCTCTGCCTGTATCAGTTCAAATTGCACGAGACAGTCCCTCTTGTCGTCAGCAGGACAATAAACTTTTTGTAGATTTGGACTTTAATGGCAAGGTCATACCATTCCAGCTCGATACCGGAGCTGCAGTTTCATTGCTCAATCACGACACGTACAAACAACTGGGCAAACCTCCGTTGTGTGCCGCAAATGTTCAGTTAAAAAGTTATTCAGGACAGCAGATCCCTGTGTTAGGACAGTGCACTCTTCTTGCAACATACAAGGGACAAACAAAACTTGTGTCATTTTACGTTCTTCGTTCTTCTACTGCAGTGAACTTGTTTGGCTTAGATTTATTTCAGTTGTTTAACATGTCTATAGTCAATCAGGTCCTATCAGTGAATCAGACTGTGCCTTCAGACAGTGTTTCTCGGCTATGTGAAGAATTGGCACACATTTTTGCACCGGGCCTTGGTTGCGCTAAAAACTATGAAGCACATTTGGAACTGAACGTAAACTCGCAACCGAAATTTTTCAAAGCGCGCAATGTTCCTCACGCATTGCGTGTTGAGGTCGCAAGAACATTACACGATTTAGCATCAGAAGGTGTGAGTGAATGTGCGCAATGCCTCTTCCATTTCAGCTCCGCTTCATCGCTTACGCCGTAAGGGTGTTCCGTTCGTCTGGACGATGGAATGCGAACGCGCCTTTCGCCAGTTGAAATCGGCGTTGCTTTCTAATACTTGCCTTACGCCATTCGATCCCCAGAGACCCCTTTTGTTGATGGTAGATGCATCGGATTTCGGGATCGGTGCTGTGCTTGCGCACAAAGATGGCTCGCATGATCGCCCTATTGCCTTTGCGTCAAAATTGCTCTCGTCTGCGCAAAGAAATTATTCACAGATAGAGAAAGAAGCTTTGGCTCTCGTGTTTGGTGTTACTAAGTTCCATGATTTCTTGTATGGTCGTCACTTTACCATCATCACAGACCACAAACCTTTGAGGTCGCTTTTTCATCCGACCACGCCTGTACCTCCGCTTGCAGCGCAGAAATTCATTCGCTGGTCTATTGTCCTCTCGCAGTACCACTACGATATCTTGTATCGGTCCACTGCTAAGCACGGCAACGCTGATGCCTTGTCCCGTTTGCCTGTTGCTGAGGATAAAGCATTAGATTCTTCCGAACTTGCTTGCATGTTCATTGATTCGGAAACCGATGAAGTGGTCGAATCGTTTCCGATTGATTTTCGTCGTGTAGCTACAGCCACAGCTGCTGACCCTGTCCTTGCTACCGTTTTGCGTTTTGTTGCTACGCAATGGCCTTTGTCAAAGTCTTGGATCGAGGATCCGTTGGTTCGCCGATTTTTTGCTCACAAGGAGAGACTTTTTGTTCGACGTGGTGTTTTGTTGTTGCGTTCTGATAATGATCAGTCCAGAGTCGTGGTCCCACGTTCGTTACAGTCCTCTGTTTTACGGGTTCTTCACCAAGGACATTGGGGTATAGTGCGAACGAAACAACTTGCTCGTCAGCACTGTACTTGGTTCGGAATCGATGCTGCGATTACGAATATGTGTTCTTCTTGCATGCCGTGTGCCGAACAACAATCCGCACCGCCGCAGAAAGTCTTTGCATGGCCGAAAGCCACTTCCCCTTGGCAACGCTTGCACATCGATTTTGCTGGTCCATTCTGGAATGCTCGATGGTTGGTTCTGGTAGATGCCTTCAGTAATTTTCCTTTTGTTGATCGGATGTCTTCCACGACGTCCTCTGCTACCATCCAAGCGTTGTCTGCTATCTTTTGCATTGAAGGTCTTCCGCAGACTATAGTTTCCGACAATGGCCCACAATTCATGTCCGCAGAATTTCAGTCATTCTGCCAGGCCAATGGTATTCAACATCTGACAAAAATGGCTCTGAGCACTATGGGACTTAACATCTGTGGTCATCAGTCCCCTAGAACTTAGAACTACTTAAACCTAACTAACCTAAGGACATCACACACATCCATGCCCGAGGCAGGATTCGAACCTGCGACCGTAGCAGTCCCGCAGTTCTGGACTGAGCGAACATCTGACATCCGTGCCGTTTTCGCCTCAGTCAAACGGTGCCGCTGAACGATTGGTCCGGACTTTCAAGTCACAGATGTTGAAGTTGAAAGAGTCGCAAATTCGGGAGGACGCGTTGTTGCTCTTTTTGTCTTCGTATCGCTCTCAGCCCCGAGATGGTCGCTCGCCGGCTGAGTTGCTCCACGGTCGTCCTCATCGAACCTTGATGTCTTTGCTGCATCCGCCGCATCAGGTTCCTGTGCAGCGGCAGACTCCTGCTTTTGCTCAAGGCGACGTTGTATTTTATCGCAACTATCGAGGTTCACGGCGTTGGCTCGCAGGGCGCATTCTTCGCTGCCTCGGCCGCGTGATGTATTTGGTTTTGGGGGCCTCTGGCGAGGTGTGTCGGAATCTCAATCAGCTGCGCCTCTGTCGTCGCACGGGTTCGGCCGCTCCCCGTCCGCTTTCAGCGACGGTGCCGTCCGGTCAGCGACCTGGGGACCCATCTACTGGCTCGCCCCATCCCCAGGTGTTACCGACGATGCCTTCCATTTTGCCCCATGGCAACGACGCGCCGCCGCAGCCGCCGCCGCCGCCGCCTGTTCTCCCGCCGGCGCCGCCCTCATTCGACGCTTCGCTGCAGCCGCCAAGCGACTCCCAGGGTCAGGCGCCACCGATCGCTTCCCGTGACCAGCTGTCCTCCGCCATGGAAATCTTGCCCGCTCCGTACCACATGACGTCATCGCGCGTCGGGTACCCCGACGCAATTTAGGTCGAGCCTTCGGCCCCTACAGTCTCTTTACGGGCGCATACACCGCATGTTGACGTGCACCCTGGAATAGGTTTTCAGGCGTTTCCTAGCTCCCCTCGGACCGAATGGCCGGGTGCGGGTGGCACAGCCTCGCCTGTTGTTACGCTCCCCACCTCATCGCATACGTCAACATGGGGTTCTCCCCACGGCGGGCGGAAGCCTTATCACACGACCGTACACCGATTTCCGGGGGAGGAATGTGGTGTCACCGTCAGACACCACACTTGCTAGGTGGTAGCTTAAATCGGCCGCGGTCCATTTAGTACATGTCGGACTCGCGTGTCGCCACTGTGTGATCGCAGACCGAGCGCCACCACAAGGCAGGTCGCGAGATATGGAAGAGCACTCGCCCCAGTTGTACGACGACTTTGCTAGCGACTACACTGACGAAGCCTTCTCTCATTTGCCGAGAGACAGTTAGAATAGCCTTCAGCTAAGCCCATAGCTACGACCTAGCAAGGCGCCATGAGCCTTACATAGTTTGATAGTTATCGTATGAAATGGCTTATCAAGAATGCTGTATTCACATTAAGGAATAAAGTTAAGTATTCGAGGAGCTGCATACTTATCTTATTAGAATTCACTACTTATCCTGTTCCAGAATTCACGCCCGTCTGCGTTAGATAGCGTGCATTTCGGCCTCCTCTATCTACAAGGTGTTGGCACATTTGCCAACACATCACAGTGAACCTGAAGTGAAGAATCGGAATCTAAAACTGGTCTCACAGGGAAGGCCCAAACATAGACAGTAAGAGGACTCAGACTTCTTGTTCTAAAGTCGGTTGTGTTTCTTTGGTATTTAATACCGATGCAATTTCTATGTTTCATCGTTAATGTGAAGGCCCAAGGGATACATTAAACCAGCAGTTGTGCATCGGAATCTAAAACTGGTGACACAGGACAGGCTCGAAACATAGACACTAAGAATAGTCAGTCTACTTGTACTTAAGTCGGCATTTTGCCTTTTGTATTTAATTCCGAAGCCATTACTGTGTTTCATCGTCAATGTGAAGGTCCAAGCGAAACAGTAAACCTGCAGTTGTGCATCGGAATCTAAAACTGGTGACACAGGCAAGGCTCAAAGCATGGACAGTAAGAAGACTCTGTATTCTTGTACTTAGGTCGGCATTGTGCCTTTGTATTCAATTGCGATGCAATTTCAGAGTTTCATCGTCAATGCGAAGGTGCAAGGGAAACAGTAAACCTCACGTGAAGCATCAGATCCAAAACTGGTCTCACAGGGAAGGATCGAAACATAGACACTAAGAAAAGACCGTCTTCTTGTACTTAACTCGGCATTGTGATTTTTGTATTTATTTCCAATGCAATTTTTGTGTTTCATCTTAAAATTGAAGGTGTAAGGGATACAGTAAACCTGAAGTGAAGCATCGGAATCTAAAAGTGGTCACACAGGACAGGCTCATAACATAGACCGTAAGAAGATTCAGTCTTTTTGTACTGATATCGGCATTGTGCCTTTTGTATTTAATTCTGATGCAATTTCTGTGTTGCATCGTCAATGTGAATGCCCAAGGGTAACGGTAGATCTGCAGTTGTGCAACGGAATCTAAAACATGTGACACAGTACAGGCTCGAAACATAGACAAAAGAAAAGTCAGTCTTCTTGTACTTATGTCGGCATTGTGTCTTTTGTATTTCTTTCCGATGAAATTAGAGTGTTTCATCGCCAATGTGAAGGTCCAAGGGATAAAGTAAACCTGCAGTTGTGCATCGAAATCTAAAACTGGTGACACAGGAGAGGCTGGAATCAAAGACACTAAGAAAAGTCAGTCTTCTTGTACGTACGTCGGCATTGTGCATTTTGTATATAATTCTGATCCTATTTCTGTGTTTCATCCTCAATGTGAAGGTCCAAGGGACTCGGTAAACCTGAAGTGAAGCATCGGAATCTAAAACTGGTCTCACAGGAAAGGCTCAAAACTTAGGCGGTAAGAAGACTCAGACGTCTTGTATTTACGTCAGCATTGTGCGATTTGTATTTAATTCCGATCCAATTTCTGTGTTTCATCATCAATGTAAAGGTCCAAGCGATACAGTAAACCTGAAGTAAAGCATCGGAATCTAAAGCTGTTGACACAGGAAAGGCTCAAATCATAGCCAATACGAACACTCAGTCTTCTTGTACTTAAGTCTGCATTGTGCCTTTTGTATTAATTTCCGATTCAATTTCAGTGCTTCATCGTCAATCTGTAGGTCCAAGGGATACAGTAAACCTGACGTGAATCATCGGAATCTAAAACTGGTCTCACAGGGAGGCACAAAACATAGACAGTAAGAAGACTCAGTCTTCTAGTAATTAGTTCGGCATTTTGCCTTTTGTATTTAATTCCGATGCAATTTCTGTGTTTCATCGTCAATGTGCATGTCCAAGGAATACAGTAAATCTGCGGTTGTGCATCGGAATCTAAAACTGGTCTCACAGGAAAGACTCAAATCATAGACGGTAAGAATTCTCAGTCTTCTTGTACTAATTCGGCATTGTGCCTTTTGAATTTAATTCCGATGCTACTACTGTGTTTCATCATCAAAGTGAAGGCCCAAGGGATAAAGTAAACCAGCAGTTGTGCATCGTATTCTATAACTGGTGACACAGGAAAGACTCAAAACATAGACACTAAGAAAAGTTAGTCTTCTAGTACGTAAGGCGGCCTTGTGCCTTCTGTATTAAATTCCGATGCAATTTTTGTGTATCATCGTCTCTGCGAACGTCCAAGGGCACAGTATATCTGAAGTGAAGCATTGGAATCTAAAACTGGTCATACAGGAGAGGCTCAAAACATAGCCGGTAAGAGGACTCAGTCATCTAGTACTTAATTCGGCATTGTGCCTTTTGTATTTAATTCCGATGCAATTTCTGTGTTTCATCGTCAAAGCGATGGTCCAAGGGATACAGTAAACCTGAAGTGATACATCCGAATCCAAAACTGGTCTCACAGGAAAGGCTCCAAACAAAGACACTAAGAAAAGTCAGTCTTCCTGTACTTAGTCTCCATTGTGCCTTTTGTATTTAATTCCGATGCAATTTCTGTGTTTCAACGTCAAAGTGAAGGTCCAAGAGATACAGTAAACCAAGAGTCGTGCATCGGAATCGAAAACTGGTGACACAGGAAAGGCTCAAACATAGACACTAAGAAAAGTCAGTCTTCTTGTACTTACGCCGGCATTGTGCCTTTTATATTTAATTCCAATGCAAATTTTGTGTTTCATCGTCAATGTGAATGTCCAAGGGATATAGTAAACCTGAAGTGAGGAATCGGATTCTAAAACTGACCTCACAATGAAGGCCCAATGCATAGACAGTAGGAAGACTCAGTCTTCTTGTATTTAATTCGGCATTGTGCCATTTGTATTTAATTTCGATGCAAATTTTGTGTTTCATCGTCAATGTGAAAGCCAAGGGATGCAGTAAATCTGCAACTGCTCATCGGAATCTAAAACTGGTGACACAGGAAACGCTCAAAACATAGACACAATGAAAAGTCAGTCTTCCTGTACTTAAGTCGGCCTTTTGTTTTTGTATATAATTCGGATGAAATTTTTGTTTTTCATCGTCTGTGTGAAGGTCTAAGGTATACAGTAAACCTGACGTGAAGCATCAGAATCTAAAACTGGTCTCACAGGAAAGGCTGAAAACACAGTCGGCGAGAAGACTCAGTCTTCTTGTACTTATGTCGGCATTGTGCCTTGTGTATTGAATTCCGATGCAATTTATTTGTTCATCGTCCAAGTGAAGTTCCAAGGCATACAGTAAACCTGGAGTGAAGCAAGGAATCTAAAACTGGTCTCACAGGAAAGGCTCAAAAGATAGACGGTAAGAAGACTCAGTCATCTTGTACTTAAGTCGGTATTGTGAATTTTCTAATTAATTTCGATGCAATTTCTGTGTTTCATCGTCAAAGTGAAGGTCCAACATACACAGTAAACCTCAAGTGAAGCTTCGGTTCTAAAACTGGTCTCACAGGAAAGGCTTAAACATAGACAGTAAAAAGACACAGTCATCCTGTAATGAAGTCGGCATTGCGCCTTTTGTATTTAATTCCGATGCAATTTCTGTGTTTCGTCGTCAATGTGAAGGTACAAAGGATACAGTATACCTGCAGTTGTGCAACAGAATCTAAAACTGATGACACAGGAAAGGCTCAAAAACGGACACTATGAAAACTCAGTCTTCCTGTACTTAAGTCGGCATTGTGCGTTTTGTACTTAATTCCGATGCTATTTTTGTGACTCATCGCCAAATTAAAGGTCCAAGGGATACAGTAAACCTGCAGTTGAGCATTGGAAGCTAAAGCTGGTGACACAGGACACTCTCGAAATATAGACACTAAGAAAAGGCAGTCTTCTTGTGCTTAAGTCGGCATTGTGCCATTTGTATTTAATTCCGGTGAAATTTCTGTGTTTCATCGTCAATGTGACGGTCGAAGGGATACGGTAAATCTCCAGTTGTGCATCGGAATCTAAAAATGGGGACGTAGGAAAGGCTCAAAACATAGACACTAGGAAAAGATAGTCTATTTGTACTTAAGTCGGCATTGTGCCTTTTGTATTTAATTCCGATGCAATTTCTGTGTTTCATAGTCAATGTGAAGGTCCAAGGGATACAGTAAACCTCATTTGAAGCATCTGAATCTAAATGTGGTTTCACAGGAATGGCCCAAAACATTGACGGTGAGAAAACTCAGTCTTCTTGTACTTAAGTCGGCATTGTGCCTTTTGTATTTGATTCCATTGCAATTTCTGTGTTTCATCGTCAATGAGACGGTCCAAGGGATACAGCAAATCTGCAGTAGTATATCGAAATCTAAAACTGGTGATACAGGATAGGCTCAACACATAGACACTAAGAAATGTCGGTCTTCTTGTACTTAAGTCGGCGTTGTGCCTTTTGTATTTAATGCCAATGCAATTTCTGTGTTTCATCGTCAAAGTGATGGTCCAAGGGATACAGTAAACCTGAATTGAAACATTTGAATCTAAAACAGGTCTCACAGGAAAGGCTAAAAGCAAAGTCTCAAAGAAAAGTCAGTCTTCTTGTACTTGAGTCTGCATTGTGCCTTTTGTATTTCATTCCGATGCCATTACTGTGTTTCATCGTCAATGTGAAGGTGTAAAGGATACAGTAAACCTGAAGTGAAGCATCGGAATCTAAAAGTGGTCTCACAGGACAGGCTCAAAACATAGACCGTAAGAAGATTCAGTCTTCTTGTACTTAAGTCGGCATTGTGCCTTTTCTATTTAATTCCGGTGCAATTTCTGTGTTTCATCGTCAAATTGAGGGTCCAAGGGATACAGTAGCCTCAAGTGAAGCATCGGAATCCAAAACTGGTCTCACAGGAAAGGCTCAAAACATAGATGGTAACAAGATTCAGTCCCCTTGTACTTATGTCGGCATTGTGCCTTTTGCATTTAATTCCGATGCAATTTCTGTATTTCATCGTTAAAGTGAAGGTCCAAGGTACACAGTAAACCTCAAGTGAAGCATCGGTTCAAAAACTGGTCTCACAGGAAAGGCTTAAACATATACAGTAAAAAGACACGGTCTTCCTGTACTTAAGTTGGCATTGTGCCTTTTGTATTTAATTCCGATGCAATTTCTGTGTTTCATCGTCAATGTGACGGTCGAAGAGATACAGTAAATCTCCAGTTGTGCATCCGAATCTAAAAATGGGGATGTAGGAGAGGCTCATAACATATACACTAAGAAAAGCCAGTCTTTTTGTACTTAAGTCGGCATTGTGCCTTTTGTATTTAATTCCGATGCAATTTCTGTGTTTCATCGTCAAAGTGAAGGTCCAACGGATACAGTAAACATGAAGTAAAGCACTTGAATCAAAAACTGGTCTCACACTAAAGGTTCAAAATATAGACAGTAAGAAGACACAGTCTTCTTGCACTTAAGTCGGCATTGTGCCATTTGTATTTAATTCCCATGCAATTTCTGTGTTTCATCGTCAATGTGAAGGTACAAGGGACATAGTAAACCTGAAGTGCCTCATCGGAATCTAAAACTGGTGACACAGGATAGGCTCAAAAAGTAGTCAAAACAAAAGTCAGTCTTCTTGTACTTAAGTCAGCATTGTGCCTTTTGTGTTTAATTCCAAAGCAATTGTTGCGTTTCATCGTCAATGTGAAGGTCCAAGGGATATAGTAAAAATGAAGTGAAGCATCGGAATCTAAAACTGGTCTCACGGGAAAGGCACATAACATAGACAGTAAGACGGCCCAGTCTTCTTCCACTTAGGTCGGCATTGTGCCTTTTGTATTATTTTCGATGCACTTTCAGAGTTTCATCGTCAATGTGAAGGTTCATGGTATACAGTAAACCTGAAGTGAAGCATCGGAATCTAAAACTGTTCTCACAGGGAAGGCTCACAACATTGACACAAAGATAAGTCTGTCTTCTTGTACTAATTCGACATTGTGCATTTTGAATTTAATTTCGATGCTATTACTCTGTTTCATAGTCTATGTGAAGGTCCAAGGGCTACAGTAAACCAGCAGTTGTGCATCGGAATCTAAAACTGGTGACACGGGAAGGGCTCAAATCATAGACAGTAAGAAGACTCAATCTTCTTGCACTTAAGTCGGTTTTGTGCCTTTTGTATTTATTTTTGATGCCATTTCCGAATTTGTTCGTCAATGTGAAGGTCCTAGGGATACAGTAAACCTGACTTAAAACATCGGAATCTAAAAGTGCTCTCACAGGGAAGGCTCAAAACATAGACACTAAGAAATGTCAGTCTTCTTGTACTTAAGTCGGCATTGTGCCTTTTGTATTTATTTCCGATGCAATTTTTGTGTTTTATCGTCAAAGCGAAGGTCAAAGGGATACAGTAAACCTGAAGTGAAGCATCGGATCTAAAAGTGGTGTCGCAGGACAGGCTCAAAACATAGACCGTAAGAAGAGTCAGTCTTCTTGTACTTAAGTCGGCAATGTGCCTTTTCTATTTAATTCCGATGCAATATCTGTGTTATCTGTGTTTCATCGTCAATGTGAATGTCCAAGGGATACAGTTAACCTGCCGTTGTGCATCGGAATCTAAAACTGATGACACAGGACATGCTCATAATAGAGACACTAAGAAAAGGCAATCTTCTTGTACTTCAGTCGGCATTTTGTCTTCTGTATTTCATTCCGATGCAATTAGTGCGTTTCATCGTCAATGTGAACGTCCAAAGGATACAGTAAATCTACAGTTGTGCATCGGAATCTAAAACTGGTCTCACAGGAAAGACTCAAATCATAGACGGTAAGAATTCTCAGTCTCCTTCTACGTAAGTCAGCATAGTACCTTTTGTGTTTATTACGATGCAATTTCTGTGTTTCATCGTCAAAGTGAAGGTCTAAGGGGTACAGTACACCTGACTTGAAGCATCGGATTCTAAACCTGGTCTCACAGGGAAGGCTCAAACATAGTCAGCAAGAAGACTAGTCTTCTTCTACCTAAGTCGGCAATGTGCCCTTTATATTTTATTTTCGACGCAATTTTTGTGTTTCTGCTTCAATGTGAAGGTCCGAGGGATTCAGTAAATCGGCAGTTGCGCATCGGAATGCAAAACATGTGTCACAGAAAAGGCTCAAAACATAGACACTAAGAAAAGTCCGTCTTCCTGTACTTAAGTCGGCATTGCGCCTTTTGTATTTAATTCCGACGCAATTATTGAGTTTCACTGTCAATGTGAAGGTCTAAGAGATACAGTAAACCTGATGTGAAGCATCGGAATCTAAAAGTGGTCTCACAGGACAGGCTCAAAACATAGACCGTCCGAAGATTCAGCGTCTTGTACTTAATTCGGCATTGTGCGTTTTGTGTTTAATGCCGATGCAATTGTTGTGTTTTATCGTAAAGTGTAGGTCCAGGGGAACAGGAAACCTGAAGTGAAGCATCGAAATCTAAAACTGGTCTCACAGGAAAGGCTCAAAACTTAGACGGTTAGAAGACACGGTCTTCTAGTACATAAGTCGGCATTGTGCCTTGTGTATTTAAATCCGATGCAATTTCAGTGTTTCATCGTCAATGTGAAGATACAAGGGATACAGTAAACCTGAAGTGCCTCATCGGAACCTGACACTGGTGACACAGGAAAGGCACAAAACATAGACCGTAAGACGGCTCAGTCTTCTTCTACTTAGGTCGGCATTGTGCCTTTTGTATTTATTTCTGATGCAATTTTTGTGTTTCATCGTCAAAGCGAAGGTCAAAGGGATATAGTAAACCTGAAGTGAGGCATCGGATCTAAAAGTGGTGTCACAGGACAGGCTCAAAACATAGACTGTAAAAAGATTCAGTCTTCTTGTACTTAAGTCGGCAATGTGCCTTTTCTATTTAATTCCGATGCAATATCTGTGTTATCTGTGTTTCATCGTCAATGTGAATGTCCAAGGGATACAGTTAACCTGCCGTTGTGCATCGGAATCTAAAACTGATGACACAGGACATGCTCATAATAGAGACACTAAGAAAAGTCGGTCTTCTTGTACTTAAGTCGGCATTGTGCCTTTTGTATTTCATTCCGATGCAATTAGTGTGTTTCATCGTCAATGCGAATGTCCAAGGGATACAGTAAATCTGCAGTTGTGCATCGAAATTCAAAACTGGTCTCACAGGAAAGACTAAAATCATAGACGGTAAGAATTCTCAGTCTTCTTCTACTTAGGTCGGCATTGTGCCTTATGTGTTATTTTCGATGCAATTTCAGAGTTTCATCGTCAATGTGAAGGTTCATGGTATACAGTAAACCTGAACTGAAGCATCGGAATCTAAAACTGTTCTCACAGGGAAGGCTCACAGCATTGGCACTAAGAAATGTCAGTCTTCTTGTACTTATGTCGGCATTGTGCCTTTTGTATTTATTTCCCATGCAACTTTTGTGTTTCATCGTCAAAGCGAAGGTCTAAGTGATACAGTAAACCTAAAGTGAAGCATCGGAATCTTAAAGTGGTCTCACAGGACAGGCTCAAATCATAGACCGTAAGAAGTTTCAGTCTTCTTGAACTTAAGTCGGCATTGTGCCATTTCTATTTAATTCCGATGCAATTTCTTTGTTTCATCGTCAAAGTAAGGGTCCAAGGGATACAGTGACCCCAAGAGAAGCATCGGAATCCAAAACTGGTCTTACAGGAAAGGCTCAAAACATAGATGGTAAGAAGACTCAGTCCCCTTGTACTTAAGTCGCCATTGTGCCTTTTGGATTTAATTCCGATGCAATTTCTGTGTTTCATCGTTAAAGTGAAGGTCAAAGGTATACAGTAAACCTCAAGTAAAGCATCGGTTCTGAAACTGCTCTCACAGGCAAGGCTTAAACATAGACAGTAACAAGACACGGTCTTCCTGTACTTAAGTCGGGATTGTGCCTGTTGTATTTAATTCCGATGCAATTTATGTGTTTCGTCGTCAATGTGAAGGTACAAAGGATACAGTATACCTTAAGTTGTGCAACGTAATCTAAAACTGATGTCACAGGAAAGGCTCAAAAATAGACACTATGAAAACTCAGTCTTCCTGTACTTAAGTCGGCATTGTGCGGTTTGTATTTAATTCTGATGCAATTTTTGTGTATCATCGCCAAATTAAAGGTCCAAGGGATACAGTAAACCTGCAGTTGTGCATCGGAAGGTAAAGCTGGTGACACAGGACAGTCTCGAAATATAGACACTAAGAAAAGGCAGTCATCTTGTACTTAAGTCGGCATTGTGCCTTTTGTATTTAATTCCGATGCAATTTCTGTGTTTCATCGTCAATGTGACGGTCGAAGAGATACAGTAAATCTCCAGTTGTGCATCCGAATCTAAAAATGGGGACGTAGGAAAGGCTCAAAACATATTCACTAAGAAAAGCCAGTCTTTTTGTACTTAAGTCGGCATTGTGCCTTTTGTATTTATTTCCGATGCAATTTTTGTGTTTCATCGTCAAAGCGAAGGTCAAAGGGATACAGTAAACCTGAAGTGAGGCATCGGATCTAAAAGTGGTGTCACAGGACAGGCTCAAAACATAGATTGTAAAAAGATTCAGTCTTCTTGTACTTAAGTCGGCAATGTGTCTTTTCTATTTCATTCCGATGCAATATCTGTGTTATCTGTGTTTTATCGTCAATGTGAATGTCCAAGGGATACAGTTAACCTGCCGTTGTGCATCGGAATCTAAAACTGATGACACAGGACATGCTCATAATAGAGACACTAAGAAAAGGCAATCTTCTTGTACTTAAGTCGGCTTTGTGTCTTCTGTATTTCATTCCGACGCAATTATTGTGTTTCATCGTCAATGTGAAGGTCTGAGGGATACAGTAAACCAGATGTGAAACATCGGAATCTAAAAGTGGTCTCACAGGAAAGGCTTAAACATAGACCGTCCGAAGATTCAGCCTCTTGTACTTAATTCGGCATCGTGCGTTTTGTGTTTAATTCCGATGCAGTTGTTGTGTTTCATCGTCAAAGTGAAGTCCAGGGGAACAGGAAACCTGAAGTGAAGCGTCGAAATTCAAAACTGGTCTCACAGGAAAGGCTCGAAACTTAGACGGTAAGAAGACACAGTCGTCTAGTACTTAAGTCGGCATTTTGCATTATGTATTTAAATCCGATGCAATTTCAGTGTTTCTTCGTCAATGTGAAGGTCCAAGGGATACAGTAAACCTCATTTGAAGCATCTGAATCTAAAACTGCTTTCACAGGAATTGCCCAAAACATTGACGGTGAGAAGACTCAGTCTTCTAGTACTTAGGTCTGCATTGTGCCATTTGTATTTAATTCCCATGCAATTTCTTTGTTTCATCGTCAATGTGAGGGTACAAGGGACACAGTAAACCTGCAGTGCCTCATCGGAATCTAAAACTGGTGACACAGGATAGGCTCAAAAAGTAGTCAAAACAAAAGTCAGTCTTCTTGTACTTAAGTCAGCATTGTGCCTTTTGTGTTTAATTCCAAAGCAATTGTTGCGTTTCATCGTCAATGTGAAGGTCCAAGAGATATAGTAAAAATGAAGTGAAGCATCGGAATCTAAAACTGGTCTCACAGGAAAGGCACATAACATAGACGGTAAGACGGCCCAGTCTTCTTCCACTTAGGTCGGCATTGTGCCATTTGTATTATTTTCGATGCACTTTCAGAGTTTCATCGTCAATGTGAAGGTTCATGGTATACAGTAAACCTGAAGTGAAGCATCGGAATCTAAAACTGTTCTCACAGGGAAGACTCACTACATTGACACTAAGATAAGTCTGTCTTCTTGTAATAATTCGTCATTGTGCATTTTGAATTTAATTTCAATGCTATTACTCCGTTTCATAGTCTATGTGAAGGTCCAAGGGCTACAATAACCAGCAGTTGTGCATCGGAATCTAAAACTGGTGACACGGGAAGGGCTCAAATCATAGACAGTAAGAAGACTCAATCTTCTTGCACTGAAGTCGGTTTTGTGCCTTTTGTATTTATTTTTGATGCCATTTCCGAATTTGTTCGTCAATGTGAAGGTCCAAGGGATACAGTAAACCTGACTTAAAACATCGGAATCTAAAAGTGCTCTCACAGGGAAGGCTCAAAACATAGACACTAAGAAATGTCAGTCTTCTTGTACTTAAGTCGGCATTGTGCCTTTTGTATTTATTCCCGATGCAATTTTTGTATTTTATCGTCAAAGCGAAGGTCAAAGGGATACAGTAAACCTGAAGTGAAGCATCGGATCTAAAAGTGGTGTCACAGGACAGGCTCAAAACATAGACCGTAAGAAGAGTCAGTCTTCTTGTACTTAAGTCGGCAATGTGCCTTTTCTATTTCATTCCGATGCAATATCTGTGTTATCTGTGTTTCATCGTCAATGTGAATGTCCAAGGGATACAGTTAACCTGCCGTTGTGCATCGGAATCTAAAACTGATGACACAGGACATGCTCATAATAGAGACACTAAGAAAAGGCAATCTTCTTGTACTTAAGTCGGCATTGTGTCTTCTGTATTTCATTCCGATGCAATTAGTGCGTTTCATCGTCAATGTGAACGTCCAAAGGATACAGTAAATCTACAGTTGTGCATCGGAATCTAAAACTGGTCTCACAGGAAAGACTCAAATCATAGACGGTAAGAATTCTCAGTCTTCTTCTACGTAAGTCAGCATAGTGCCTTTTGTGTTTATTACGATGCAATTTCTGTGTTTCATCGTCAAAGTGAAGGTCTAAGGGGTACAGTACACCTGACTTGAAGCATCGGATCCTAAACGTGGTCTCACAGGGAAGGATCAAAACATAGTCAGCAAGAAGACTAGTCTTCTTCTACCTAAGTCGGCAATGTGCCCTTTATATTAAATTTTCGACGCAATTTTTGTGTTTCTGCTTCAATGTGAAGGTCCAAGGGATGCAGTAAATCGGCAGTTGCGCATCGGAATGTAAAACATGTGTCACAGAAAAGGCTCAAATCATAGACACTAAGAAAAGTCAGTCTTCCTGTACTTAAGTCGGCATTGTGCCTTTTGTATTTAATTCCGACGCAATTATTGAGTTTCATTGTCAATGTGAAGGTCTAAGGGATACAGTAAACCTGATGTGAAGCATCGGAATCTAAAAGTGGTCTCACAGGACAGGCTCAAAACATAGACCGTCCGAAGATTCAGCGTCTTGTACTTAATTCGGCATTGTGCGTTTTGTGTTTAATGCCGATGCAATTGTTGTGTTTTATCGTAAAGTGAAGGTCCAGGGGAACAGGAAACCTGAAGTGAAGCATCGAAATCTAAAACTGGTCTCACAGGAAAGGCTCAAAACTTAGACGGTAAGAAGACACCTTCTTCTAGTACTTAAGTCGGCATTGTGCCTTGTGTATTTAAATCCGATGCAATTTCAGTGTTTCATCGTCAATGTGAAGATACAAGGGATACAGTAAACCTGAAGTGCCTCATCGGAAACTAACACTGGTGACACAGGGAAGGCACAAAACATAGACGGTAAGACGGCTCAGTCTTCTTCTACTTAGGTCGGCATTGTGCCTTTTGTATTTATTTCCGATGCAATTTTTGTGTTTCATCGGCAAAGCGAAGGTCAAAGGGATACAGTAAACCTGAAGTGAGGCATCGGATCTAAAAGTGGTGTCACAGGGCAGGCTCAAAACATAGACTGTAAAAATATTCAGTATTCTTGTACTTAAGTCGGCAATGTGCCTTTTCTATTTAATTCCGATGCAATATCTGTGTTATCTGTGTATCATCGTCAATGTGAATGTCCAAGGGATACAGTTAACCTGCCGTTGTGCATCGGAATCTAAAACTGATGACACAGGACTTGCTCATAATAGAGACACTAAGAAAAGGCAATTTTCTTGTACTTAAGTCGGCTTTGTGTCTTCTGTATTTCATTCCGACGCAATTATTGTGTTTCATCGTCAATGTGAAGGTCTGAGGGATACAGTAAACCAGATGTGAAACATCGGAATCTAAAAGTGGTCTCACAGGAAAGGCTTAAACATAGACCGTCCGAAGATTCAGCCTCTTGTACTTAATTCGGCATCGTGCGTTTTGTGTTTAATTCCGATGCAGTTGTTGTGTTTCATCGTCAAAGTGACGGTCCAAGGGAACAGGAAACCTGAAGTGAAGCGTCGAAATTCAAAACTGGTCTCACAGGGAAGGCTCGAAACTTAGACGGTAAGAAGACACGGACGTCTAGTACTTAAGTCGGCATTTTGCCTTATGTATTTAAATCCGATGCAATTTCAGTGTTTCTTCGTCAATGTGAAGGTCCAAGGGATACAGTTAACCTCATTTGAAGCATCTGAATCTAAAACTGCTTTCACAGGAATTGCCCAAAACATTGACGGTGAGAAGACTCAGTCTTCTAGTACTTAGGTCGGCATTGTGCCTTTTGTATTTGATTCCGATGCAATTTCTGTGTTTCATCGTCTATGAGATGGTCCAAGGGATACTGCAAAGCTGCAGTAGTACATCGAAATCTGAAACTGGTGATACAGGATAAGCTCTAAACATAGACACTAAGAAAAGTCGGTCTTCTTGTACTTAAGTCGGCATTGTGCCTTTTGTATTTCATTCCGATGCAATTAGTGTGTTTCATCGTCAATGCGAATGTCCAAGGGATACAGTAAATCTGCAGTTGTGCATCGAAATTCAAAACTGGTCTCACAGGAAAGACTAAAATCATAGACGGTAAGAATTCTCAGTCTTCTTCTACTTAGGTCGGCATTGTGCCTTATGTGTTATTTTCGATGCAATTTCAGAGTTTCATCGTCAATGTGAAGGTTCATGGTATACAGTAAACCTGAACTGAAGCATCAGAATCTAAAACTGTTCTCACAGGGAAGGCTCACAGCATTGGCACTAAGAAATGTCAGTCTTCTTGTACTTAAGTCGGCATTGTGCCTTTTGTATTTATTTCCGATGCAACTTTTGTGTTTCATCGTCTAAGCGAAGGTCTAAGTGATACAGTAAACCTAAAGTGAAGCATCGGAATCTTAAAGTGGTCTCACAGGACAGGCTCAAATCATTGACCGTAAGAAGTTCCAGTCTTCTTGAACATAAGTCGGCATTGTGCCATTTCTATTTAATTCCGATGCAATTTCTTTGTTTCATCGTCAAAGTAAGGGTCCAAGGGATACAGTGACCCCAAGTGAAGCATCGGAATCCAAAACTGGTCTTACAGGAAAGGCTCAAAACATAGATGGTAAGAAGACTCAGTCCCCTTGTACTTAAGTCGGCATTGTGCCTTTTGGATTTAATTCCGATGCAATTTCTGTGTTTCATCGTTAATGTGAAGGTCCAAGGTATACAGTAAACCTCAAGTAAAGCATCGGTTCTGAAACTGCTCTCACAGGCAAGGCTAAAACGTAGACAGTAACAAGACACGGTCTTCCTGTACTTAAGTCGGCATTGTGCCTGTTGTATTTAATTCCGATGCAATTTATGTGTTTCGTCGTCAATGTGAAGGTACAAAGGATACAGTATACCTTAAGTTCTGCAACGTAATCTAAAACTGATGTCACAGGAAAGGCTCAAAAATAGACACTATGAAAACTCAGTCTTCCTGTACTTAAGTCGGCATTGTGCGGTTTGTATTTAATTCTGATGCAATTTTTGTGTATCATCGCCAAATTAAAGGTCCAAGGGATACAGTAAACCTGCAGTTGTGCATCGGAAGGTAAAGCTGGTGACACAGGACAGTCTCGAAATATAGACACAAAGAAAAGGCAGTCATCTTGTACTTAAGTCGGCATTGTGCCTTTTGTATTTAATTCCGATGCAATTTCTGTGTTTCATCGTCAATGTGACGGTCGAAGGGATACAGTAAATCTCCAGTTGTGCATCCGAATCTAAAAATGGGGACGTAGGAAAGGCTCAAAACATATACACTAAGAAAAGCCAGTCTTTTTGTACTTAAGTCGGCATTGTGCCTTTTGTATATATTTCCGATGCAATTTTTGTGTTTCATCGTCAAAGCGAAGGTCAAAGGGATACAGTAAACCTGAAGTGAGGCATCGGATCTAAAAGTGGTGTCACAGGACAGGCTCAAAACATAGATTGTAAAAAGATTCAGTCTTCTTGTACTTAAGTCGGCAATGTGTCTTTTCTATTTCATTCCGATGCAATATCTGTGTTATCTGTGTTTTATCGTCAATGTGAATGTCCAAGGGATACAGTTAACCTGCCGTTGTGCATCGGAATCTAAAACTGATGACACAGGACATGCTCATAATAGAGACACTAAGAAAAGGCAATCTTCTTGTACTTAAGTCGGCTTTGTGTCTTCTGTATTTCATTCCGACGCAATTATTGTGTTTCATCGTCAATGTGAAGGTCTGAGGGATACAGTAAACCAGATGTGAAACATCGGAATCTAAAAGTGGTCTCACAGGAAAGGCTTAAACATAGACCGTCCGAAGATTCAGCCTCTTGTACTTAATTCGGCATCGTGCGTTTTGTGTTTAATTCCGATGCAGTTGTTGTGTTTCATCGTCAAAGTGAAGGTCCAGGGGAACAGGAAACCTGAAGTGAAGCGTCGAAATTCAAAACTGGTCTCACAGGAAAGGCTCGAAACTTAGACGGTAAGAAGACACGGTCGTCTAGTACTTAAGTCGGCATTTTGCCTTATGTATTTAAATCCGATGCAATTTCAGTGTTTCTTCGTCAATGTGAAGGTCCAAGGGATACAGTAAACCTCATTTGAAGCATCTGAATCTAAAACTGCTTTCACAGGAATTGCCCAAAACATTGACGGTGAGAAGACTCAGTCTTCTAGTACTTAGGTCTGCATTGTGCCATTTGTATTTAATTCCCTTGCAATTTCTGTGTTTCATCGTCAATGTGAAGGTACAAGGGACACAGTAAACCTGCAGTGCCTCATCGGAATCTAAAACTGGTGACACAGGATAGGCTCAAAAAGTAGTCAAAACAAAAGTCAGTCTTCTTGTACTTAAGTCAGCATTGTGCCTTTTGTGTTTAATTCCAAAGCAATTGTTGCGTTTCATCGTCAATGTGAAGGTCCAAGGGATATAGTAAAAATGAAGTGAAGCATCGGAATCTAAAACTGGTCTCACAGGAAAGGCACATAACATAGTCGGTAAGACGGCCCAGTCTTCTTCCACTTAGGTCGGCATTGTGCCTTTTGTATTATTTTCGATGCACTTTCAGAGTTTCATCGTCAATGTGAAGGTTCATGGTATACAGTAAACCTGAAGTGAAGCATCGGAATCTAGAACTGTTCTCACAGGGAAGGCTCACAACATTGACACTAAGATAAGTCTGTCTTCTTGTACTAATTCGTCATTGTGCATTTTGAATTTAATTTCAATGCTATTACTCCGTTTCATAGTCTATGTGAAGGTCCAAGGGCTACAGTAAACCAGCAGTTGTGCATCGGAATCTAAAACTGGTGACACGGGAAGGGCTCAAATCATAGACAGTAAGAATACTCAATCTTCTTGCACTTAAGTCGGTTTTGTGCCTTTTGTATTTATTTTTGATGCCATTTCCGAATTTGTTCGTCAATGTGAAGGTCCAAGGGATACAGTAAACCTGACTTAAAACATCGGAATCTAAAAGTGCTCTCACAGGGAAGGCTCAAAACATAGACACTAAGAAATGTCAGTCTTCTTGTACTTAAGTCGGCATTGTGCCTTTTGTATTTATTTCCGATGCAATTTTTGTGTTTTATCGTCAAAGCGAAGGTCAAAGGGATACAGTAAACCTGAAGTGAAGCATCGGATCTAAAAGTGGTGTCACAGGACAGGCTCAAAACATAGACCGTAAGAAGATTCAGTCTTCTTGTACTTAAGTCGGCAATGTGCCTTTTCTATTTCATTCCGATGCAATATCTGTGTTATCTGTGTTTCATCGTCAATGTGAATGTCCAAGGGATACAGTTAACCTGCCGTTGTGCATCGGAATCTAAAACTGATGACACAGGACATGCTCATAATAGAGACACTAAGAAAAGGCAATCTTCTTGTACTTAAGTCGGCATTGTGTCTTCTGTATTTCATTCCGATGCAATTAGTGCGTTTCATCGTCAATGTGAACGTCCAAAGGATACAGTAAATCTACAGTTGTGCATCGGAATCTAAAACTGGTCTCACAGGAAAGACTATAATCATAGACGGTAAGAATTCTCAGTCTTCTTCTACGTAAGTCAGCATAGTGCCTTTTGTGTTTATTACGATGCAATTTCTGTGTTTCATCGTCAAAGTGAAGGTCTAGGGGGTACAGTACACCTGACTTGAAGCATCGGATCCTAAACGTGGTCTCACAGGGAAGGCTCAAAACATAGTCAGCAAGAAGACTAGTCTTCTTCTACCTAAGTCGGCAATGTGCCCTTTATATTAAATTTTCGACGCAATTTTTGTGTTTCTGCTTCAATGTGAAGGTCCAAGGGATGCAGTAAATCGGCAGTTGCGCATCGGAATGTAAAACATGTGTCACAGAAAAGGCTCAAAACATAGACACTAAGAAAAGTCAGTCTTCCTGTACTTAAGTCGGCATTGTGCCCTTTGTATTTAATTCCGACGCAATTATTGCGTTTCATTGTCAATGTGAAGGTCTAAGGGATACAGTAAACCTGATGTGAAGCATCGGAATCTAAAAGTGGTCTCACAGGACAGGCTCAAAACATAGACCGTCCGAAGATTCAGCGTCTTGTACTTAATTCGGCATTGTGCGTTTTGTGTTTAATGCCGATGCAATTGTTGTGTTTTATCGTAAAGTGAAGGTCCAGGGACACAGGAAATCTGAAGTGAAGCATCGAAATCTAAAACTGGTCTCACAGGAATGGCTCAAAACTTAGACGGTAAGAAGACACGGTCTTCTAGTACTTAAGTCGGCATTGTGCCTTGTGTATTTAAATCCGATGCAATTTCAGTGTTTCATCGTCAATGTGAAGATACAAGGGATACAGTAAACCTGAAGTGCCTCATCGGAAACTAACACTGGTGACACAGGGAAGGCACAAAACATAGACGGTAAGACGGCTCAGTCGTCTTCTACTTAGGTCGACATTGTGCCTTTTGTATTTATTTCCGATGCAATTTTTGTGTTTCATCGTCTAAGCGAAGGTCAAAGGGATACAGTAAACCTGAAGTGAGGCATCGGATCTAAAAGTGGTGTCACAGGACAGGCTCAAAACATAGACTGTAAAAAGATTCAGTCTTCTTGTACTTAAGTCGGCAATGTTCCTTTTCTATTTAATTCCGATGCAATATCTGTGTTATCTGTGTTTCATCGTCAATGTGAATGTCCAAGGGATACAGTTAACCTGCCGTTGTGCATCGGAATCTAAAACTGATGACACAGGACATGCTCATAATAGAGACACTAAGAAAAGGCAATCTTCTTGTACTTAAGTCGGCTTTGTGTCTTCTGTATTTCATTCCGACGCAATTATTGTGTTTCATCGTCAATGTGAAGGTCTGAGGGATACAGTAAACCAGATGTGAAACATCGGAATCTAAAAGTGGTCTCACAGGAAAGGCTTAAACATAGACCGTCCGAAGATTCAGCCTCTTGTACTTAATTCGGCATCGTGCGTTTTGTGTTTAATTCCGATGCAGTTGTTGTGTTTCATCGTCAAAGTGAAGGTCCAGGGGAACAGGAAACCTGAAGTGAAGCGTCGAAATTCAAAACTGGTCTCACAGGAAAGGCTCGAAACTTAGACGGTAAGAAGACACGGTCGTCTAGTACTTAAGTCGGCATTTTGCCTTATGTATTTAAATCCGATGCAATTTCAGTGTTTCTTCGTCAATGTGAAGGTCCAACGGATACAGTAAACCTTATTTGAAGCATCTGAATCTAAAACTGCTTTCACAGGAATTGCCCAAAACATTGACGGTGAGAAGACTCAGTCTTCTAGTACTTAGGTCGGCATTGTGCCATTTGTATTTAATTCCCATGCAATTTCTGTGTTTCATCGTCAATGTGAAGGTACAAGGGACACAGTAAACCTGCAGTGCCTCATCGGAATCTAAAACTGGTGACACAGGATAGGCTCAAAAAGTAGTCAAAACAAAAGTCAGTCTTCTTGTACTTAAGTCAGCATTGTGCCTTTTGTGTTTAATTCCAAAGCAATTGTTGCGTTTCATCGTCAATGTGAAGGTCCAAGGGATATAGTAAAAATGAAGTGAAGCATCGGAATCTAAAACTGGTCTCACAGGAAAGGCACGTAACATAGACGGTAAGATGGCCCAGTCTTCTTCCACTTAGGTCGGCATTGTGCCTTTTGTATTATTTTCGATGCACTTTCTGAGTTTCATCGTCAATGTGAAGGTTCATGGTATACAGTAAACCTGAAGTGAAGCATCGGAATCTAAAACTGTTCTCACAGGGAAGGCTCACAACATTGACACTAAGATAAGTCTGTCTTCTTGTACTAATTCGTCATTGTGCATTTTGAATTTAATTTCGATGCTATTACTCTGTTTCATAGTCTATGTGAATGTCCAAGGGCTACAGTAAACCAGCAGTTGTGCATCGGAATCTAAAACTGGTGACACGGGAAGGGCTCAAATCATAGACAGTAAGAAGACTCAATCTTCTTGCACTTAAGTCGGTTTTGTGCCTTTTGTATTTATTTTTGATGCCATTTCCGAATTTGTTCGTCAATGTGAAGGTCCAAGGGATACAGTAAACCTGACTTAATACATCGGAATCTAAAAGTGCTCTCACAGGGAAGGCTCAAAACATAGATACTAAGAAATGTCAGTCTTCTTGTACTTAAGTCGGCAGTGTGCCTTTTTTATTTATTTCCGTTCCAATTTTTGTGTTTTATCGTAAACCTGAAGTGAAGCATCGGATCTAAAAGTGGTGTCACAGGACAGGCTCAAAACATAGACCGTAAGAAGAGTCGGTCTTCTTGTACTTAAGTCGGCAATGTGCCTTTTCTATTTAATTCCGATGCAATATCTGTGTTATCTGTGTTTCATCGTCAATGTGAATGTCCAAGGGATACAGTTAACCGGCTGTTGTGCATCGGAATCTAAAACTGATGACACAGGACATGCTCATAATAGAGACACTAAGAAAAGGCAATCTTCTTGTACTTAAGTCGGCATTGTGTCTTCTGTATTTCATTCCGATGCAATTTTTGTGTTGTATCGTCAAAGCGAAGGTCAAAGGGATACAGTAAACCTGAAGTGAAGCATCGGATCTAAAAGTGGTGTTACAGGACAGGCTCAAAACATAGACCGTAAGAAGAGTCAGTCTTCTTGTACTTAAGTCGGCAATGTGCCTTTTCTATTTAATTCCGATGCAATATCTGTATTATCTGTGTTTCATCGTCAATGTGAACGTCCAAAGGATACAGTAAATCTACAGTTGTGCATCGGAATCTAAAACTGGTCTCACAGGAAAGACTCAAATCATAGACGGTAAGAATTCTCAGTCTTCTTCTACGTAAGTCAGCATAGTGCCTTTTGTGTTTATTACGATGCAATTTCTGTGTTTCATCGTCAAAGTGAAGGTCTAAGGGGTACAGTACACCTGACTTGATGCATCGGATTCTAAACCTGGTCTCACAGGGAAGGCTCAAAACATAGTCAGCAAGAAGACTAGTCTTCTTCTACCTAAGTCGGCAATGTGCCCTTTATATTTAAATTTCGACGCAATTTTTGTGTTTCTGCTTCAATGTGAAGGTCCAAGGGATGCAGTAAATCGGCAGTTGCGCATCGGAATGTAAAACATGTGTCACAGAAAAGGCTCAAAACATAGACACTAAGAAAAGTCAGTCTTCCTGTACTTAAGTCGGCATTGTGCCTTTTGTATTTAATTCCGACGCAATTATTGAGTTTCATTGTCAATGTGAAGGTCTAAGGGATACAGTAAACCTGATGTGAAGCATTGGAATCTAAAAGTGGTCTCACTGGACAGGCTCAAAACATAGACCGTCCGAAGATTCAGCGTCTTGTACTTAATTCGGCATTGTGCGTTTTGTGTTTAATGCCGATGCAATTGTTGTGTTTTATCGTAAAGTGAAGGTCCAGGGGAACAGGAAACCTGAAGTGAAGCATCGAAATCTAAAACTGGTATCACAGGAAAGGCTCAAAACTTAGACGGTAAGAAGACACGGTCTTCTATTACTTAAGTCGGCATTTTGCCTTGTGTATTTAAATCCGATGCAATTTCAGTGTTTCATCGTCAATGTGAAGATACAAGGGATACAGTAAACCTGAAGTGCCTCATCGGAACCTAACACTGGTGACACAGGAAAGGCACAAAACATAGACGGTAAGACGGCTCAGTCTTCTTCTACTTAGGTCGGCATTGTGCCTTTTGTATTTATTTCCGATGCAATTTTTGTGTTTCATCGTCAAAGCGAAGGTCAAAGGGATACAGTAAACCTGAAGTGAGGCATCGGATCTAAAAGTGGTGTCACAGGACAGGCTCAAAACATAGACTGTAAAAAGATTCAGTCTTCTTGTACTTAAGTCGGCAATGTGCCTTTTCTATTTAATTCCGATGCAATATCTGTGTTATCTGTGTTTCATCGTCAATGTGAATGTCCAAGGGATACAGTTAACCTGCCGTTGTGCATCGGAATCTAAAACTGATGACACAGGACATGCTCATAAAAGAGACACTAAGAAAAGGCAATCTTCTTGTACTTAAGTCGGCTTTGTGTCTTCTGTATTTCATTCCGACGCAATTATTGTGTTTCATCGTCAATGTGAAGGTCTGAGGGATACAGTAAACCAGATGTGAAACATCGGAATCTAAAAGTGGTCTCACAGGAAAGGCTTAAACATAGACCGTCCGAAGATTCAGCCTCTTGTACTTAAATCGGTATCGTGCGTTTTGTGTTTAATTCCGATGCAGTTGTTGTGTTTCATCGTCAAAGTGAAGGTCCAAGGGAACAGGAAACCTGAAGTGAAGCGTCGAAATTCAAAACTGGTCTCACAGGAAAGGCTCGAAACTTAGACGGTAAGAAGACACGGTCGTCTAGTACTTAAGTCGGCATTTTGCCTTATGTATTTAAATCCGATGCAATTTCAGTGTTTCTTCGTCAATGTGAAGGTCCAAGGGATACAGTAAACCTCATTTGAAGCATCTGAATCTAAAACTGCTTTCACAGGAATTGCCCAAAACATTGACGGTGAGAAGACTCAGTCTTCTAGTACTTAGGTCGGCATTGTGCCTTTTGTATTTGATTCCGATGCAATTTCTGTGTTTCATCGTCTATGAGATGGTCCAAGGGATACTGCAAAGCTGCAGTAGTACATCGAAATCTGAAACTGGTGATACAGGATGAGCTCTAAACATAGACACTAAGAAAAGTCGGTCTTCTTGTACTTAAGTCGGCATTGTGCCTTTTGTATTTAATTCCGATGCAATTAGTGTGTTTCATCGTCAATGCGAATGTCCAAGGGATACAGTAAATCTGCAGTTGTGCAACGAAATTCAAAACTGGTCTCACAGGAAAGACTAAAATCATAGACGGTAAGAATTCTCAGTCTTCTTCTACTTAGGTCGGCATTGTGCCTTATGTGTTATTTTCGATGCAATTTCAGAGTTTCATCGTCAATGTGAAGGTTCATGGTATACAGTAAACCTGAACTGAAGCATCGGAATCTAAAACTGTTCTCTCAGGGAAGGCTCACAGCATTGACACTAAGAAATGTCAGTCTTCTTGTACTTAAGTCGGCATTGTGCCTTTTGTATTTATTTCCGATGCAAGTTTTGTGTTTCGTCGTCAAAGCGAAGGTCTAAGTGATACAGTAAACCTAAAGTGAAGCATCGGAATCTTAAAGTGGTCTCACAGGACAGGCTCAAATGATAGACCGTAAAAAGTTTCAGTCTTCTTGAACTTAAGTCGGCATTGTGCCATTTCTATTTAATTCCGATGCAATTTCTTTGTTTCATCGTCAAAGTAAGGGTCCAAGGGATACAGTGACCCCAAGTGAAGCATCGGAATCCAAAACTGGTCTTACAGGAAAGGCTCAAAACATAGATGGTAAGAAGACTCAGTCCCCTTGTACTTAAGTCGGCATTGTGCCTTTTGGATTTAATTCCGATGCAATTTCTGTGTTTCATCGTTAAAGTGAAGGTCCAAGGTATACAGTAAACCTCAAGTAAGGCATCGGTTCTGAAACTGCTCTCACAGGCAAGGCTTAAACATAGACAGTAACAAGAGACGGTCTTCCTGTACTTAAGTCGGCATTGTGCCTGTTGTATTTAATTCCGATGCAATTTATGTGTTTCGTCGTCAATGTGAAGGTACAAAGGATACAGAATACCTTAAGTTGTGCAACGTAATCTAAAACTGATGTCACAGGAAAGGCTCAAAAATAGACACTATGAAAACTCAGTCTTCCTGTACTTAAGTCGGCATTGTGCGGTTTGTATTTAATTCTGATGCAATTTTTGTGTATCATCGCCAAATTAAAGGTCCAAGGGATACAGTAACCCTGCAGTTGTGCATCGGAAGGTAAAGCTGGTGACACAGGACAGTCTCGAAATATAGACACAAAGAAAAGGCAGTCATCTTGTACTTAAGTCGGCATTGTGCCTTTTGTATTTAATTCCGATGCAATTTCTGTGTTTCATCGTCAATGTGACGGTCGAAGGGATACAGTAAATCTCCAGTTGTGCATCCGAATCTAAAAATGGGGACGTAGGAAAGGCTCAAAACATATACACTAAGAAAAGCCAGTCTTTTTGTACTTAAGTCGGCATTGTGCCTATTGTATTTAATTCCGAAGCAATTTCTGTGTTTCTTCGTCAATTTGAAGTTTCAAGGGATACAGTAAACATGAAGTGAGGCATCCGAATCTAAAACTGGTCTCTCTGGAAAGGCTCAATACATAGACGGTAAGAAGACTCAGTCTTCTTGTACTTAAGTCGGCATTGTGCCTTTTCTAATTAATTCCGATGTAATTTATGTGTTTCATCGTCAAAGTGAAGGTCCAATGGATACAGTAAAAATGAAGTATAGCATTTGAATCAGAAACTGGGCTCACAGGAAAGGTTCAAAACATAGACTGTAAGAAGACACAGTCTTCTTGTTCGTAAGTCGGCATTGTGCCATTTGTATTTAATTCCCATGCAATTCCTGTGTTTCATCGTCAATGTGATGGTACAAGCGATACAGTAAACCTGAAGTGCCTCATCGGAATCTAAAACTTGTGACCCAGAATAGGCTCAAAAAATAGTTACTAACAATAGTCAGTCTTCTTGCACTTAAGTCGGCATTGTTCTTTTTGTGTTTAATTGCGATGCAATTGTTTCGTTTCATCGTCAATGTGAAGGTCCAAGGGATATAGTAACAATGAAGTGAAGCATCGGAATCTAAATCTGGTCTCACAGGAAAGGCTCAAAACATAGACGGTAAGAAGGCTCAGTCTTCTACTACTTAGGTCGGCATTATGCCTTTTGTATTATTTTCGATGCACTTTCAGAGTTTCATCGTCAATTTGAAGGTTCAAGGTATACAGTAAACCTGAAGTGAAGCATCGGAATCTAAAACTGTTCTCACAGCGAAGGCTCACAACATTGACACTAAGTTAAGTCAATCTTCTTGTACTAATTCGTCATTGTGCATTTTGAATTTAATTTCGATGCTATTACTCTGTTTCATCGTCTATGTCAAGGTCCAAGGGATACAGTGACCCAGCAGTTGTGCATCGGAATCTAAAGCTCGTGACACGGTAAAGGTTCAAATAATAGTCAGTAAGAAGACTTAGTCTTCTTGTACTTAAGTCGTTTTTGTGCCTTTTGTATTTATTTTTGATGCTATTTCAGAGTTTCATCGCCAATGAGAAGGTGAATGTGGGATACAGTAAACCTCACGTGAAACATCGGAATGTAAAACTGCTCTTACAGGGAGGGCTCAAAACATTGACACTAAGAAATGTCAGTCTTCTTGTACTTAAGTCGGCATTGTGCCTTTTATATTTCATACCGATGCAATTTTTGTTTTCATCGTCAAAGGGAAGGTCTAAGGGATACAGTAAACCTGAAGTGAAGCATCGTAATCTAAAAGTGATCTCACGGGACAGGCTCAAAACATAGACCGTAAGAAGATTCAGTCTTCTTGGACTTAAGTCGGCATTGTGTTTTCAGTATTTCATTCCGATGCAATTAGTGTGTTTCATCGTCAATGTTAAAGTCCAAGGGATACAGTAAATCTGCAGGTGTGCATCGGAATCTAAAACTGGTCTCACAGGAAAGACTCAAAACATAGACGGTAAGAATTCTCAGTCTTCTTGTACGTAAGTCAGCATAGTGCCTTTTGTATTTATTTCGATGCAATTTCTGTGTTTCATAGTCAAAGTGAAGGTCTAAGGGGTTCAGTACACCTGACATGAAGCATCGGAATGTAAACCTGGTCTCACAGGGAAGGCTCAAAACATAGACAGCAAGAAGACTCAGTCTTCTTCTACCTAAGTCGGCAATGTGCCCTTTATATTTAATTTTCGACGCAATTTTTGTGTTTCATTTTCAATGTGAAGGTCCAAGGCATGCAGTAAATCTGCAGTTGCGCATCGGAATCTAAAACATGTGTCACAGGAAAGGCTCAAAACATAGACACTAAGAAAAGTCAGTCTTCCTGTACTTAAGTTGGCATTGTGCCTTTTGTATTTAATTCCGATGCAATTATTGTGTTTCATCGTCAAAGTGATGGTCTAAGGGATACAGTAAACCTGATGTGAAGCATCGGAATCCAAAAGTGGTCTCACAGGACAGGCTCATAACATAGACCGTCCGAAGATTCAGTCTCTTGTACTTAATTCGACATTGTGAGTTTTGTGTTTATTTCCGATGCAATTGTTGTGTTTCATCGTCAAAGTGAAGGTCCAGGGATACAGGAAACCTGAAGTGAAGCATCGAAATCTGAGTCTGGTCTCACGGGAAAGGCTCAAATCATAGACTGTAAGAAGACTCAGTCTTCTCGTACTTAAGATGGCATTGTGCCTTTTCTAATTAATTTCCCTGCAATTTCTGTCTTTCATCGTCAAAGTGAAGGTCCAATGTATACAGTAAACATGAAGTAAAGCATTTGAATCAAAAACTGGTCTCACAGGAAAGGTTCAAAACATAGACGGTAAGAAGACACAGTCTTCTTCTACTTAGGTCGGCATTGTGCCTTATGTATTATTTTCGATGCAATTTCAGAGTTTCATCGTCAATGTGAAGGTTCATGGTATACAGTAAACCTGAAGTGAAGCATCAGAATCTAAAACTGTTCTCACAGGGAAGGCTCACAACATTGACACTATGATAAGTCAGTCTTCTTGTACTAATTCGTCATTCTGGATTTTGAATTTAATTTCGATGCTATTACTCTGTTTCCTCGACTATGTGAAGGTACAAAAGATACAGTATACCTGCAGTGGTGCAACGGAATCTAAAACTGATGGCACAGGAGAGGCTAAAAAATAGACACTATGAAAAGTCAGTCTTCCTGTACTTAAGTCGGCATTGTGCGTTTTGTATTTAATTCCGATGCAATGTTTGTGTTTCATCGTCAAAGTGAAGGTCTAAGGGATACAGTAAACCTGAAGTGAAGCATCGGAATCTAAAAGTAGTCTCACGGGACAGGCTCAAATCATAGACCGTAAGAAGATTCAGTCTTCTTGTACTTATGTCGGCATTGTGCCTGTTGTATTTAATTCCGATGCAATTTCTGTGTTTCATCGTTAATGTGAAGGTACAGACGATACAGTATACCTGCAGTGGTGCAACGGAATCTAAAACTGATGACACAGGAAAGGCTAAAAAATAGACACTATGAAAAGTCAGTCTTCCTGTACTTAAGTCGGCATTGTGCGGTATGTATTTAATTCTGATGCAATTTTTGTGTTTCATCGCCAAATTAAAGGTCCAAGGGATACAGTAAACCTGCAGTTGTGCATCGGAAGCTAAAGCTGGTGACACAGGACAGTCTCGAAATATAGACACTAAGAAAAGGCAGTCTTCTTGAACTTAAGTCGGCAATGTGCCTTTTGTTTTTAATTCCGATGCAATTTCTGTGTTTCATCGTCAATGTGACAGTCGAAGGGATACAGTAAATCTCCAGATGTGCATCCGAATTTAAAAATGGGGACGTAGGAAAGGCTCAAAACATATACACTAAGAAAAGCCAGTCTTTCTGTACTCAAGTCGGCATTGTGCCTTTTGTATTTAATTCCGATGCAATTTCTGTGTTTCATCATCAATGTGAAGTTCCAAGGGATACAGTAAACTTGAAGTGAGACACCCGAATATAAAACTGGTCTCTCAGGAAAGGCTCAAAACATAGACGGTAAGAAGACTCAGTCTTCTTGTACTTATGCCAGCATTGTGCATTTTCTAATTAATTTCGATGCAATTTCTGTGTTTCATCGTCAAAGTGAAGGTCCAATGGATACAGTAAACATGAAGTAAAGCATTTGAATAAAAAATTGGTCTCAGAGGAAAGGTTCAAATCATAGACGATAAGTAGACACAGTCTTCTTGTACTTAAGTCTGCATTGTGCCATTTGTATTTAATTCCCAAGCAATTTCTGTGTTTCATCGTCAATGTGAAGGAACAAGTTATACAGTAAACTTGATGTGCCTCATCGGAATCTAAAACTGGTGACACAGGATAGGCTCAAAAAATAGTCACTAACAAAAGTCAGTCTTCTTGTACTTAAGTCGGCATTGTGCCTTTTGTGTTTAATTCCGATGCAATTGTTTCGTTTCATCGTCAATGTGAAGGTCCAAGGGATACAGTAAAAATGAAGTGAAGCATCGGAATCTAAAACTGGTCTCACAGGAAAGGCTCAAAACATAGACGGTAGGAAGGCTCAGTCATCTTCTACTTTTGTCGGCATTGTGCCTTTTGTATTATTTTCGATGCAATTTCAGAGTTTCATCGTCAATGTGAAGGTTCATGGTACACAGTAAACCTGAAGTGAAGCATCGGAATCTAAAACTGTTCTCACAGGGAAGGCTCACAACATTGACACTAAGATAAGTCAGTCTTCTTGTACTAATTCGTCATTGTGCATTTTGAAATTAATTTCGATGCTATTAATCTGTTTCATCGTCTATGTGAAGGTCCAAGGGCTACAGTAAACCAGCGGTTGTGCATCGGAATCTAAAACTGGTGACACGGGATAGGCCCAAATCATAGACAGTACGAAGACTCAGTCTTCTTGTACTTAAGTCGGCATTGTGCCTGTTGTATTTATTTCCGATGCAATTTTTGTGTTTCACCGTCAAAGGGAAGGTCTAAGGGATACAGTAAACCTGAAGTGATGCATCGGAATCTAAAAGTGGTCTCACAGGACAGGTTCAAAACATAGACCGTAGGAAGATTCAGTCTTCTTGTACTTAAGTCGGCATTGTGCCTTTTCTATTTAAATCCGATGCTATTTCTGTGTTTCATCGTCAATGTGAAGGTCCAAGGGATACAGTAAACCTCATTTGAAGCATCTGAATCTAAAACTTGTTTCACAGGAATGGCCCAAAACATTGACGGTGAGAAGACTCAGTCTTCTTTTACTTAAGGCAGCATTGTGCCTTTTCTATTTGATTCCGATGCAATTTCTGTGTTTCATCGTCAATGAGAAGGTCCAAGGGATACAGCAAAGCTGCAGTAGTACATCGAAATCTAAAACTGGTGATACAGGATAGGCTCAAAACATAGACACTAAAAAAAGCCAGTCTTCTTGTACTTAAGTAGGCATGGTGCCTCTTGTGTTTAATTCCGATGCAATTGTTTCGTTTCATCTTAAATGTGAGATTCCAAGGGATACAGTAAAAATGAAGTGAAGCATCGGAATCTAAAACTGGTCTCACAGGAAAGGCTCAAATCATAGACGGTAAGAAGGCTCAGTCTTCTTCTACTTAGGTCGGCATTGTGCCTTTTGTATTATTTTCGATGCAACTTCAGAGTTTCATCGTCAATGTGAAGGTTCATGGTATACAGTAAACCTGAAGTGAAGCATCGGAATCTGAAACTGTTCTCACAGGGAAGGCTCACAAGATTGACACTAAGATAAGTCAGTCTTCTTGTACTAATTCGTCATTCTGCATTTTGAATTTAATTTCGACGCTATTACTCTGTTTCATCGTCTTTGTGAAGGTCCAAAAGATACAGTAACCCAGCAGTTGTGCATCGGAATGTAAAACTGGTGACACAGGAAAGGCTCAAAACATAGACACTACGATAAGTCAGTCTTCCTCTACTTAAGTCGGTATTGTGTCTTTTGTATTTCATTCCGATGCAATTAGTGTGTTTTATCGTCAATGTGAATGGCCAAGGGATGCAGTAAATCTGCAATTGCGCATCGGGATCTAAAACACGTCACACAGGAAAGGCTCAAAACATAGACACTAAGATAAGTCAGTCTTCTTGTACTTAAGTTGGCATTGTGCCTTTTGTATTTAATTCCGATGCAATTTTTGTGTTTCATCGTCAATGTGAAGGTCCAAGGGATACAGTAAAGCTGCGGTAGTGCATGGAAATCCAAAACTGGAGACACAGGAACGGCTCACGCATAGTCAGTAAGATGACTCAGTCTTCTTGTACTTAATTCGGCATTGTGCCTTTTGTATTTAATTCCGATGCAATTTCTGTGTTTCATAGTCAATGTGATGCTGCAAGTGATACAGTCAACCTGAAGTGAAGCATTGGAATCGAAAACTGGTCTTACAGGAAAGGCTCAAAACATAGACACTAAGAAATGTCAGTCGTCTTGTACTTAAGTCTGCATTGTGCCTTATGTATTTAATTCCGATGCAATTTCTGTGCTTCATCGTCAATGTGAAGGTCCAAGGGATGCAGTAAACGTGACGTGAAGCATCGGAATCTAAAACTGGTCTCACAGGGAAGGCTCTAAACAAAGACACCAAGAAAAGTCGGTCTTCTTGTACTTAAGTCTGCTTTGTGCCTGTTGTATTTAATTCCGATGCAATTACTGTGTTTCATCGTCAAAGTGAAGGTCCAAGGGATACAGTATACCAAGAGTCGTGCATCGGAATCTAAAACTGGTGTCACAGGAAAGGAACAAACATGGACACTAAGAACAGACAGTCTCCTTGTAGTTACGGTGGCATTGTGAGTTTTATATTTAATTTCGATGCAATTTCTGTGTCTCATCGTCAATGCGATGGTCGAAGGGATACAGTAAATCTCCAGTTGTGCATCGGAATCTAAAAATGGGGACGTAGGAAAAGCTCAAATCATAGACACTAAGAAAAGTCAGTCTTCTTGTACTTAAGTCGACATTGTGCCTTTTGTATTTAATTCCGATGCAATTTTTTGTGTATCATCGTCAATGTGACGTTCCAAGGAATACGGTAAACATGAAGTGAAGCATCGGAATCTAAAACTGGTCTCTAAAGTAAGGCTCAAAACATAGATGGTAAGATGACTCAGTTTTCTTGTTCTTAAGTAGGCATTGTGCCTTCTGTTTTTAATTCCGATGCAATTTCTGTGTTTCATCGTCAGAGTAAGGTCCACGGGATACTGTAAACATGAAGTGAAGCATTGGATTCTAAAACAGGTCTCACAGGAAAGTCTCAAAACATAGACGGTAAGAAGACCCAGTCTCCTTGTACTTAAGTCGGTATTGTGCCTTTTGTATTTAATTCCGATGCAATTTCTGTGTTTCATAGTCAATGCGAGGGTACAAGGGATACAGTAAAACTGCAGTTGTGCATCGGAATCTAAAACTGGTGAAACAGGATAGGCTCAATACATAGACACTAAGAAAAGTCAGTCTTCTTGTACTTAAGTTGGCACTGTGCCTTTTGTGTTTAATTCCGATGCTATTGTTGCGTTTCACCGTCAATGTGAAGGTCCATGGGATACAGCAAAAATGAAGTGAAGCATTGGAATCTAAAACTGTTCTCACAGGAAAGGCTCAAATCATAGTTGGTAAGAAGACTCAGTCATCTTCTACTTAAGTCCGCGTTTTGACTTTTGTATTTAATTCCGATGCAATTTCTGTGTTTCATCGTCAAAAAGGAGGTTCAAGGTATACAGTAAACCTCAATTGATGCATCGGAATCTAAAACTGGTCTCACAGGAAAAGCACAAAACGTAGACACTAAGAAAAGTCAGTCATCATGTACTCACGTCGGCATTGTGCCTTTTGTATTTAATTTCGATGCAATTTCTGTGTTTCATCGTCAATGTGAAGGTCCAAGGGATACAGTAAATCCTCAGTTGTGCATCGGAATCTGAAACTGGTGACACAGGAAAGGCTCAAAGCATAGACAATAAGAAGACTCAGTCTTCTTGTACTTAAGTCGGCATTGTGCCTTTTATATTTTATTCCGATGCAATATCATAGTTTCATCGTCAATGTGGAGTTCCAGGGGATACAGCAAACCTTACGTGAAGCATTGGAATCTAAATCTGTTCTCACAGGGAAGGCTCAAATCATAGACACTAAGAAAAGTCAGTCTTCTTGTACTTAAGTCGACGTTGGGCCTTTTGTATTTATTTCCGATGCAGTTTTGTGTTTCTCCGCAAGGTGAAGGTGTAAGGAATACAGTAAATGTGAAGAGAAGCAAAAGAATCTAAAATTGGTCTCACGGGACCGGCTCAAAACATAGACCGAAAGAAGATTCAGTCTTCTTGTGCTTAAGTGGACATTGTGCCTTTTGTATATAATTCCGATGCAATTACTGTGTTTCATCGTCAAAGTGAAGGTCCAAGGGATACAGTAAACCAAGAGTCGTGCATCGGAATCTAAAACTGGTGTCACAGGAATGGAACAAACATGGACACTAAGATCAGACAGTCTTCTTGTATTTAAGGCGGCAGTGTGAGTTTTATATTTAATTCCAATGCAATTTTTGTGTTTCATCGTCAATGTAAAGGTCCAAGGGATTCAGTAAACCTGCAGTTGTGCGTTGGAATATTAATCTGGTGACACAGGACAGCCTCGAAACATAGACACTAAGAAAAGTCAGTCTAGTTGTACTTAAGTCGGCATTGTGTCTTTTCTATTTCATTCGGATACAATTACCGTGTTTCATCGTCAATGGGAGGGTACAAGGGATACAGTAAAACTGCAGTTGTGCATCGGAATCTAAAACTGGTGACACAGGATAGGCTCAAATCATAGACACTAACAAAAGACAGTCTTCTTGTACTTAAGGTGGCATTGTCATTTTTGTATTTAATTCCGATGCAATTTCTGTGTCTCATCGTCAATGTGAAGCTACAAGGGATACAGTAAATCTCCATTTGATCATCGGAATCTAAAAGTGGGGACGTAGGAAAAGCTCAAATCATAGACACTAAGTAAAGTCAGTCTTCTTGTACTTAAATCGGCAATGTGCCATTTGTATTAAATTCCGATGCAATTTCTGTGTTTCATCGTCAATGCGAAGGTCGAAGGGATACAGTAAATCTCCAGTTGTGCATCGGAATCTAAAAATGGGCACATAGGAAAAGCTCAAATCGTAGACACTAAGAAAAGTCAGTCTTCTTGTACTTAAGTCTGCATTGTGCCTGTTGTATTTAATTCCGATGCAATTTCTGTGTTTCATCGTCAATGCTAAGGTCGAAGGGATACAGTAAATCTCCAGTTGTGCATCGGAATCTAAAAATGGGGACGTAGGAAAAGCTCAAATCGTAGACACTACGAAAAGTCAGTCTTCTTGTACTTAAGTCTGCATTGTGCCTGTTGTATTTAATTCCGATGCAATTACTGTGTTTCATCGGCAAAGTGAAGGTCCAAGGGATACAGTAAACCAAGAGTCGTGCATCGGAATCTAAAACTGGTGACACAGGAAAGGAACAAACATGGACACTAAGAGCAGACAGTCTTCTTGTAGTTAAGGCGGCATTGTGAGTTTTATATTTAATTTCAATGCAATTTCTGTGTTTCTTCGTCAATGTGATGGTCGAAGGGATACAGTAAATCTCCAGTTGTGCATCGGAATCTAAAAATGGGGACGTAGGAAAAGCTCAAATCATAGACACTAAGAAAAGTTAGTCTTCTTGTACTTAAGTCGACATTGTGCCTTTTGTATTTAATTCCGATGCAATTATTTGTGTTTCATCGTCAATGTGACGTTCCAAGGAATACGGTAAACATTAAGTGAAGCATCGGAATCTAAAACTGGTCTCTAAAGAATGGCTCAAAACATAGACGGTAAGATGACTCAGTTTTCTTGTTCTTAAGTAGGCATTGTGCCTTCTGTTTTTAATTCCGATGCAATTTCAGTGTTTCATCGTCAGAGTAAGGTCCAAGCGATACAGTAAACATGAAGTGAAGCATTGGATTCTAAAACAGGTCTCACAGGAAAGGCTCAAAACATAGACGGTAAGAAGACACAGTCTCCTTGTACTTAAGTCGGTATTGTGCCTTTTGTATTTAATTCCGATGCAAATTCTGTGTTTCATCGTCAATGTGAAGGTCCAAGGGATACAGTAAATCCTCAGTTGTGCATCGGAATCTAAAACTGGTGACACAGGAAAGGCTCAAAGCATAGACAGTAAGAAGACTCAGTCTTCTTGTACATAAGTCGGCATTGTGCCTTTTGTATTTTATTCCGATGCAATATCAGAGTTTCATCGTCAATGTGGAGTTCCAGGGGATACAGCAAACCTTACGTGAAGCATTGGAATCTAAATCTGTTCTCACAGGGAAGGCTCAAATCATAGACACAAAGAAAAGTCAGTCTTCTTGTACGTAAGTCGACGTTGGGCCTTTTGTATTTATATCCGATGCAGTTTTGTGTTTCACCGCAAAGTGAAGGTGTAAGGGATACAGTAAATGTGAAGTGAAGCAACAGAATCTAAAATTGGTCTCACGGGACCGGCTCAAAACATAGACCGAAAGAAGATTCAGTCTTCTTGTGCTTAAGTGGGCATTGTGCCTTTTGTATGTAATTCCGATGCAATTTCTGTGCTTCACCGTGAAAGTGAAGGTCCAAAGAATACAGTAACCTCAAGTGAAACATCGGAATCCAAAACTGGTCTCACAGGAAAGGCTCAAAGCATAGATGGTAAGAAGACTCAGTCCTCTTGTACTTAAGTCGGCATTGTGTCTGTTGTATTTAATTCCGTTGCAATTTCTGTGTTTCATCGTCAATGTGAAGGTTCAAGGGATACAGTAAACCAGTAGTTGTGCAACGGAATTTAAAACTGGTTACACAGGAAAGACTAAAAACATAGACACTATCAAAAGTCAGTCTTCTTGTACTTAAGTCGGCATTGTGCCTTTTGTATTTAATTCGGATGCCATTTTTGTGTTTCATCGTCAAAGTGAATGTCCTAGGGATACAGTGAAAATGAAGTGAAGCATCGTAATCCTATACTGGTGACACATGTATCGTTCAAAACATAGGCACTGAGAACACTCAGTCTTCTTGTGCGTAAGTCGGTATTGTGCCTTTTGTATTTAATTCCGATGCAATTTTTGTGTTTCATCGTCAAAGTGCAGGTCCAACGGATACAGTAAACCTTAAGTGGCGCATCGGAATCTAAATGTGGTCTCACAGGGATGGCTCAAATGATAGACAGTAAGAAGGCTAACTCTTCTTGTACTTAATTCGGCATTGCTCCTTTTATATTTAATTCCGATGCAATTTCTGTGATTCATCGTCAATCTGAAGGTCGAAGGGATACAGTAAATCTCCAGTTGTGCATCGGAATCTAAAAATGGGGACATAGGAATAGCTTAAACATAGACACTAAGAAAAGTCAGTCCTTTTGTACTTAAGTCGGCATTGTGCCTTTTGTATTTAATTCCGAAGCAATTACTGTGTTTCATCTTCAATGTGAAGGTCCAAGGGATACAGTATATCCACAATTGTGCATCGGAATCCAAAACTAGTGACACAGGAAAGGCTTAAATCATAGACAGTAAGAAGACTATGTCTTCTTGTACTGATTTCGGCATTGTGCCTTTTGTTTTTAATTACGATGCAATTTCTGTGTTGCATCGTCAATGTGATGGTCCAAGGGATACGGTAAACCTGTAGTTGTGCAGCGGAATCTTAAACTGATGACACAGGGCAGGCTCGAAACATAGACACTAAGAAAAGTCAGTCTTCTTGTGCTTAAGTCGGCATTGTGTCTTTTGTATTTCCTTCCGACGCAATTAGTGTACTTCATCGTCAATGTGAAGGTCCAAGGGATACAGTAAACGTGTAGTTGTGCATCGAAATCTAAAACAGGTGACACAGGAAAGGCTCAAAACACAGACAGTAAAGAGACTCAGTCTTCTTCTACTTAAGTCGGCATTGTGCCCTTTGTATCTAATTGCGATGTAATTTCTGTGTTTCAGCGACAAAGTGAAGTTCCAAGTGATTAGGAAACCTGCAGTTGTGCATCGAAATCTAAAACTTGTGACACAGAAAAGGCTGGAATCATAGACACTAAGAAAAGTCAGTCTCCTTGTATGTAAGTCGGCATTGTGCCCTCTGTATTTAATTCCGATGCAATATCTGTGTTTCATCGTCAATGTGAATGTCCAAGGGATACAGTAAACCTACAGTTGTGCCTCGGAATCTAAATCTGGTCTCACAGGAAATGCTCAAATCATAGACAGTAAGAATTCTCAGTCTTCTTGTACGTAAGTCAGCATATCGCCTTTGTATTTATTGCGATGCAATTTCTGTGTTTCATCGTCAATTTGAAGGTCCAAGAGAGACAGTAAACCTGAAGTGAAGCATCGTTATCAAAAGCTGGTGACACAGGAAAAGCTCAGATCATAGTCAGTAAGAAGACTCAGTCTTCTTTTACTTAAGTCGGCATTGTGCGTTTTTCATTTAATTCCGCTGCAATTACTGTGTTTCATCGTCAATGTGAAGGTGCAAGCGATACAGTAAAGCAAGAGTCGTGCATCGGAATCTAAAACTGGTGACTCAGGAAAGTTTCAAACTTAGACACTAAGTAAACTCAGTCTTCTTGTACTTAAGATGCATTGTGCCTTTATATTTAATTACAATGCAATTTTTGTGTTTCATCGTCAATGTGAAGGTCCAAGGGATTCAGTACACCTGAAGTTGTGCATCGGAATCTAAATCTGGTGTCACAGGATAGGCTCATTACATAGACAGTAAGAAGACTCAGCCTTCTTGTACTTAAGGCGGCATTGTGCCTTTTGTATTCAAACCCGATCCACTTTCTAAGCTTTATCCTCAATGTGGAAGTACAAGGTTTATCAGAAAAACCTGCCATGGTGCATCACTATCTACAACTGGTCTCCCATGAAAGTTTCAAACACTTAACGTTTGGGGCATTACACCCCCTGGACAGAAGTCGGCATTGTGCCTCTTGTGTTCAATCCCGATGCAATTCCTGTGTTTCATCGTCACTGTGAGTGTCCAAGGGTTGCAGTAAAAATGTATTGGTGAATCGGAATCACACACTGGCCTCCCAGGAGAGACTCTCTGAAGCGTTACTCTGCTGGATCTAAATCGCCGTTAGGCCTTTTGTATTCAATCTCAATGCAATTTCTCTGTTTCATCGTGAGCGTGAAGGTCCAAGGGTTGCAGAAAAACCTGTATTGGAGCATCGGAATCGAACACTAGCATCCCAGGAATTTTTATAGCCCTGGACAGATGACGGCATTGTGCCTTTTGTATTCAATCCCGATGTAATTTCTATGTTTCATCGTCAGTGTGAAGGTCCAATGGTTGCAGAAAACCTGTAGTGGTGCATCGGATTCGATCGCTGGCATCCCAGGATATTTTCATTTTACCCACTCTTTGAGGCGTTATACCACTTAGACAGACGTCGGCATTGTGCCTTTTGTATTCAATCCCGATGCCATTTCTGTGTTTTATCGTCGATTTGAAGCGCCACGGGTTGCAAAAAACTTGTAGTGTTGGATCGGTTTCGAACACTCTCATCCCAGGAAATTTTCGTAACACCAAGTGTTTGAGGCGTTACTTTTCTAGACAGAAGTAGGGATTGTGCTTTTGTATTCAATCCCGATGCAATTTATGTGTTTCATCGTCAATGTGAAGGTCCAAGGGTTGCAGAAAACCTGTAGTGGTGCATCGGAATCGAACACTGGCATCGCAAAAAATTCTCATAATACCGACTCTTTGTGGCGCTACTCCACCTGGATAGAAGTTGACATTGTGCTTCTTGTATTCCATCCCGATGCTATTTCGTTGTTTTTTGTCAATGTGAAGGTCCATGGGTTGCAGAAAAACTGTAGTGGTGCATCGGAATCGAACACTGGCATGTCACGATATTTTCATGGCACCGACTCTTTGAGGCCTTAGTCCTCCTGGACAGAAGTCGGCATTGTGCCTTTTGTATTCTATCCAGGTGTAATTTTTTTGTTTTATCGTCAATGGGAAGGTCCGAGGGTTACAGAAGAACTATAGTGGGCATCGGATTCGAACACTGGAATCCCAGGAATTTGTATAGCACCGACTCTCTGAGGCGCTACTCCTCCTGGACAACGGTCCGCATTGTGCCTTTTGTATTCAATCCCGATGTAATTACAGTGTTTAATCGTCAATGTGCAGGTCCAAGGGTTGCTGAAAACGTCTAGCGATGCATCGGAATCAAACACTGGCCTCCAAGGTATGATTCTAAGCACCCACTCTCTGAAGCGTTTGTCCCCCTAGATCGAAATCGCCATTCTTCCTCTTGTTTTCAATCTCTATACTATTTCTATGTTTTATCATCAATGTGAAGCTCCAAGGGCTGCAGAAAACCTGTAGTGGTGCTTTGGAATCGAACACAGACATCCCACGAAATTTTCATAGCACTGATTGTTTGAGGCGTCACTCCCCCTAGACAGAAGTCGGCATTGTGCCTTTTGTATTCAATCCCTATGCAATGTCAGTGTTTCATTGTCAATGTGAAAGTCCAAGGGATGCAGAAGACCTATACTGGTGCATCTGAATCGAACACTGGCATCCCAGGAAATTTTCATAGCGCCGACTCTTTAAGGCGTTACTCTTCCTGGAATAGAAGTCGGCCTTGTGCCTTTTGTACAAAATCCGGATGCAATTTCTGTGTATCATCGTCAATGTGTAGGTCCAATGGTTGGAGAAAACCTGTAGTGGTGCATCACAATCGAACACTGGCTTCCAAGGAATTTTTATTGCACCGACCCCTTGAGGCGTTATTCCCTCTGGACAGAGGTGGGCATTGTGCCTTTTGTATTCAATCCCTATGCAATTTCTGTGTTTCATTGTCAGTGTGATAGTCCAGTGGTTGCAGAAGACCTGCAGTGGTGCATCGGAATCGGACACTGGCATCGCAGGAATTTTTATAGCACCGACTCATTGAGGCGATACTCCCCCTGGACAGAAGTCGACATTGTGCAATTCGTATAAATTCGCGATACTATTTCTGTGTTTCATCGTCAATGTGAAGGTTCAAGCGTTGCAGGAAACCTATAGTGATGGCGTCGAATACAAAATCACAATGGCGACTTCGGTTCAGGTGGAGTAACCCATCGGTGCTCACAATCATTCCTGGGAGCCCTGTGTATATTTCGATGCACCCCTAGACGTTTTCTGCAACCCTTGGACCTTTAAATTGACAATGAAACAAACAAATGGCCTCAGGATTGAATACAAAATGCACAGTGCCGACTTTTGTCCAAGGCGAGTAACGCCTCCAATAGTCGGTAGCATGAAAATTTCCTTGAATGCCAGTATTCGATTCCGATGCACCTCTAAAGGTTTTCTGCAACCCTTGGACCTTCATTTTGACGATGAAGCACAGAAATTGCACCGGGTTTGAATACAAAAGTAACAATGCCGACTTGTGTCCAGTGGGAGTAACGCATCAAAGAGTCGTTGCTTAGAATCTTTCATGGTAGGCCAGTGTTTGATTTCGATGCACCACTAGACGTTTTCTGCAACCCATGGACCTTCAAATTGACGAAGAAACACAGAAATTGCATCAGGATTGAATACAAGAGGGATAATGCCGACTTCTGTCCAGGGCGAGTAACGCCTCAAACAGTCGGTGCTATGAAAGTTTCCCTTGATGCCAGAGTTCGATTCCGATTCACCACTACCGGTTTCTGCAACCCTTGGACCTTCACATTGAAAATGAAACACAATAATCGGATCGGGATTGAATACAAGAGGCACAATGCTGTTTTCTGTGCAGGGGCTTTATCCCTCATTGACCTCCCAGGAACGGTTCTAAACACCGACTCAGTGTTCGATTCAATGCACTATTAGAGGTTTTCTGGAACTCATTGACCTCCACATTGAAGATTAAACACAGAAATAGCATCGGAATTGAACAAAAACGGTACAATGCCGACTTCTGACCAAGGGGAGTAACGCCTCAATGAGTCGGGGCTTACAACCTGTTCTGGGAGGCCAGTGCCCGATTCCGACGCACCACTACAGGATTTCTGCAACCCTTGGACCTTCCCATTAACGATGAAACACAGAAATTTCTTTGGGATTGAATACAAAAGGCACAATGCCGATCTCTGTCCAGGGAGTGTAACGAATCAAAGAGTCGGTGCTATGAATATCTCCTGAGATGTCAGTGTTCGATTCCGTTGTACCACTACCTGTTTTCTGCTACCCTAGGACCTTTACATTGACGATGAAACATAGAAATTGCATCAAGATTGAAAACAATAGGCACAATGACGATTTAGATCCAGGGGGAGAAACGCTTCAGAGAGTCGGTGCTTGGAATCTTCCCTGGGAGGCCAGTGTTTGATTCCGATGCATCACTGGACGTTTTCTGCAACCCTTGGACCTGCACATTGATGATTAAACACAGAAATTGCATCGGGATTGAATACAAAAGTCACAATGCGTACTTCTGTCCAGGAGGAGTAACGCCTCAGAGAGTTGGTGCTATACAAATTCCTGGGATGCCAGTAATCGAATCCGATACCCACTATAGTTCTTCTGCAACCCTTGGACCTTCTCATTGACGGTAAAACAAAAAGTACGCCTGGATTGAATACAAAAGGCACAATGCCGACTTCTGTCCAGGAGGACTAAGGCCTCAAAGAGTCGGTGCTAAGAAAATTTCCTGGGATGCCAGTGTTCGATTCGGATGCACCCCTACGGGTTTTCTGCAACACTTCGACCTTTACATTGACGGTGAAACACAGATATTGCATCAGGATTGAATACAAAAGGCACAATGCCGACTTCTGTCAATTGGGTGTAACGCCTCAAAGAGTCGGTGTTTGAATAATTCCTAGGATGCCAGTGTTCAAATCCGATGCACCACTGGACGGTTTCTGCATCCCTTGGAGCTTCACATTGACTATGAAACACAGAATTGCATTGGCGAAGTACACAAATGGTGCAAATCCGATTTCGATCCGGGGGGAGTAACGTCTCCAAAAGTCGGTGCTATGATATTATCCTGGGATGCCAGTGTTCGATTCCGATGCACCACTACAGGTCTTCTACAACCCTTGAACTTTCACATTGACCATGAAACACAGATATTGCATAGGGTGTGAATACAAAAGGCACATTGTTTGAGGCGTTACTCCCCCTAGACAGAAGTCGGCCATCAGAGCTATGAAAATTTCGTGGGATGCCCGTGTTTCATCGTCAATGTGAAGGTCCAAGGGTTGCAGAAAGCCTGTGGCGGTGCATCGTAATCGAACACTGCCTCCCAGGAAATTGTCATAGCACCGTCACTTTGCGGCCTTTGTAACCCTGGACACAAGTCGGCATTGTGCTATGTACTATTTTTGGCTACTATAATTACTTTACCTTGTTCCAGACCTCAGGCAAGTCTGCTTAAGTATAAACGCGTGCATATCGGCCTCCTCTAGCAACACGGTGTTGGCTCTTCTGCCAACACATCATAACTGGGATCTAAGGAAATTTTCATAGCACCGACTTTTTGAGGCGTTACTCCTCGTGGACAGAGGTCGGCATTGTGCCTTTTGCATTCAATCCCGAAGAAATTTTGGTGTGTCATCGTCAATGTGAATTTCCAAGGGTTGCAGAAAACCTTTAGTGGTGTATCGGAATCGAACACTGGCATCCAAGGAAATTTCATTGCACCGATTTTTGAGGCGTTTCTCCTTGTGGACAAGGGTCGGATTTGTGCCTTTTGTATTCAATCCCGATGCAATTTCTGTGTTTCATCGTCAATGTGAATTTCCAAGGGTTGCAAAAAACCTGTAGTGGTGCATTAGAATCGAACTGTGTCATCCCTGGAAATTTTCGTAACACCGACACTTTGAGGCGTTACTCCTTGTGGACCGAGGTCGGCATTCTGCCTTTTGTAATCAATCCTGATGTAATTTGTGTGTTACATCGTCAATGTGAATTTCCAAGGGTTGCAGAAAACCTTTAGTGGTGCATCGGAATCGAACAGTGTCATCCCAGGAGATTATCGAAGCCACGACTCTTTGGTGCGTTACTCCTCCTGGACAGAAGTTGGGATTGTGCATTTCGTATTATATCCCGATGCAGTTTCTGTGTTTCATCGTCAATTTGACGACACAAGGGATGCAGAAAACCTGTAGTGGTGCATCTGAATCGAACACTGGCCTTCCAGGAATGGTTCTAAACACCGACTCTTTGAAGCGTTACTCATCCTGGACAGAGGTCGGCACTGTGCCTTGTGTATTCAATCCCAATGCAATTTCTTTGTTTCTTCGTCGATGTGAGGGTCAATGGGGTTTGTCGAAAACCTGAAGTGCTGCATCGGAATCGATCACTGGCATCCCAAAAAAATTTTCACTGCACCGACTTTCTGAGGCGATACCCTCCGATACAGAAGTCAGCATTGTGATTTTCGTATTCAAACTCGATGCAAATTCTTTGTTTCATCGGCAATGTGAGGGTCCTAGGGATGCAGAAAAACTGTAGTGGTGCATCGGAATCGAACCCTGGCATTCGAGGAATTTTTATAGTACCGACTGTTTGAAGCGTTACTCCCCCTGGACAGAGGGTGGCAATGTGCATTATGTATAAAATCCCGATGATATTTCAGTGTTTCATCGTTAATGTGGAGGTACAAGGGTTGCAGAAAACCTCTAGCGGTACATCGGAATCACACACTGACCTCCCAGGAAAATCTCATAGCACCGATATTTGAGGCGTTATTCCTCGTGGACAAAAGCCGGCATTGTGACTTTTGTATTCAATTCCCATGCAATTTCTGTGTTTCATCGTCAATGTGAAAGTCCAAGGGTTGCAGATAACCAGTGGTATTGCATCGATCCGGTTCACTGGCATAACTTGTGGTGTCACCGTTAGATACCACACTTGCCTTTAAATCGGCCGCGGTCCGGTAGTACACGTCGGACCCGCGTGTCGTCACTGACAGTGATTGCAGACCGAACGACGCCACACGCCAGGTCTAGGGAGACGACCTAGCACTCGCCCCAGTTGTACAGCCGAATTTGCCAGAGATGGATCAATGGCAAATACGCTCTCATTTGCCGAGACGATAGTTAGCATAGCCTTCAGCTACGTCATTTGCTACGACCTAGCAAGGCGCCATTACCAGTTGATATTGAGATTGTAATTATGTATCATCAAGAGCGATGTTCTCCAATTATGGATTAAAGTTAAGTAATCCAGAAGCTATGTACTACACTCCTGGAAATGGAAAAAAGAACACATTGACACCGGTGTGTCAGACCCACCATACTTGCTCCGGACACTGCGAGAGGGCTGTACAAGCAATGATCACACGCACGGCACAGCGGACACACCAGGAACCGCGGTGTTGGCTGTCGAATGGCGCTAGCTGCGCTGCATTTGTGCACCGCCGCCGTCAGTGTCAGCCAGTTTGCCGTGGCATACAGAGCTCCATCGCAGTCTTTAACACTGGTAGCATGCCGCGACAGCGTGGACGTGAACCGTATGTGCAGTTGACGGACTTTGAGCGAGGGCGTATAGTGGGCATGCGGGAGGCCGGGTGGACATACTGCCGAATTGCTCAACACGTGGGGCGTGAGGTCTCCACAGTACATCGATGTTGTCGCCAGTGGTCGGCGGAAGGTGCACGTGCCCGTCGACCTGGGACCGGACCGCAGCGACGCACGGATGCACGCCAAGACCGTAGGATCCTACGCAGTGCCGTAGGGGACCGCACCGCCACTTCCCAGCAAATTAGGGACACTGTTGCTCCTGGGGTATCGGCGAGGACCATTCGCAACCGTCTCCATGAAGCTGGGCTACGGTCCCGCACACCGTTAGGCCATCTTCCGCTCACGCCCCAACATCGTGCAGCCCGCCTCCAGTGGTGTCGCGACAGGCGTGAATGGAGGGACGAATGGAGACGTGTCGTCTTCAGCGATGAGAGTCGCTTCTGCCTTGGTGCCAATGATGGTCCTATGCGTGTTTGGCGCCGTGCAGGTGAGCGCCACAATCAGGACTGCATACGACCGAGGCACACAGGGCCAACACCCGGCATCATGGTGTGGGGAGCGATCTCCTACACTGGCCGTACACCACTGGTGATCGTCGAGGGGACACTGAATAGTGCACGGTACATCCAAACCGTCATCGAACCCATCGTTCTACCATTCCTAGACCGGCAAGGGAACCTGCTGTTCCAACAGGACAATGCACGTCCGCATGTATCCCGTGCCACCCAACGTGCTCTAGAAGGTGTAAGTCAACTACCCTGGCCAGCAAGATCTCCGGATCTGTCCCCCATTGAGCATGTTTGGGACTGGATGAAACGTCGTCTCACGCGGTCTGCACGTCCAGCACGAACGCTGGTCCAACTGAGGCGCCAGGTGGAAATGGCATGGCAAGCCGTTCCACAGGACTACATCCAGCATCTCTACGATCGTCTCCATAGGAGAATAGCAGCCTGCATTGCTGCGAAAGGTGGATATACACTGTACTAGTGCCGACATTGTGCATGCTCTGTTGCCTGTGTCTATGTGCCTGTGGTTCTGTCAGTGTGATCATGTGATGTATCTGACCCCAGGAATGTGTCAATAAAGTTTCCCCTTCCTGGGACAATGAATTCACGGTGTTCTTATTTCAATTTCCAGGAGTGTATTTCTGGCTACTATTATTACTTTACCTTGTTCCAGACCTCAGGCAGGTCTGCGTGAGTATAAACGCGTCCATTTCGGCCTCCTCTAGCAACACGGTGTTGGCTCTTCTGCCAACACATCATAACTGGGATCCAAGGAAATTTTCATAGCACCGACTTTTTGAGGCCTTACTCCTCGTGGACAGAGGACGGCATTGTGCCTCTTGCATTCAATCACATTACAATTACTGTGATTCATCGTCAATATGAATTTCCAAGGGTTGCAGAAAACCCTTAGTGGTGCATCGGAATCGAACACTGGCATCCCAGGGAATTTCCATAGCACAGACTCTGTGAGGCGTTACTCCTCGTGGACAGAGGTCGGCATTGTGCCTTTTGCATTCAATCCCGATGCAATTTCTGTGATTCATCGTGAATGTGAAGGTCCAAAGGTTGCATATTTTTAAGTGGTTGTGGATAGGAATCGTACACTGGCATCCAAGGAAATTGTCATAGCACCGAATTTTTGAGGCGTTTCTACTCGTGGACAGAGGTCGGCTTTGTGGCGTTTGTATTCAATCCCGATGAAATTTCAGTGTTTCATCGTCAATGTGAATTTCCAATGGTTGCAGAAAATCTGTAGTGGTGCATCATAATCGAACACTGGCATCCCACAAAATTGTCATAGCACCATCTTTTTGCGGCGTTTGCAACCCTGGGCACTGGTCGGCATTGTGCCTTTTGTATTCAATCCCAATGCAATTTCTGTGGTTTATCGACAATGTACATGTCCAAGGGGTGCAGAAAATTTGCAGTGCACCATCGGAAACGAACACTGACATCCCAGGAAAATTTCGAATCCACGACTCTTTGAGGCGTTACTCCTCCTGGACAGAAGTCGGGATTGTGCCTTTCGTATCATATCCCGATGCAATTTCTGTGCTTCATCGTCAATTTGACGATACAAGGGATGCAGAAGACCTGTAGTGGTGCATCGGAATCGAACACTGGCCTTCCAGGAATTGTTTTAAACACCGACTCTTTGAAGCGTTACTCCACCTGGACTGAAGTCGGCATTGAGCCTTGTGTATTCAATACCGACGCAATTTCTGTGTTTCTTCGTCGATGTGAGGGTCAAAAGGTTGCTGAAAACCTGTAGTGCTGCATCGGAATCGAACACTGGCATCAGAGGAAAATTTTCATTGCACAGAATATCTGAGGCGTTAGCCTTCCTGGACAGAAGTCAGCATTTTGATTTTCGTATTCGAACGCGATGCAAATTCTGTGTTTCATCGTCAATGTGAGGGTCCAAGAATTGCAGAAAAACTGTAGTGGTGCATCGGAATCGAACCCGGGCATCCTAGGGAATTTCCATAGCACAGACTCTTAGAGGCGTTACTCTTCGTGGACAGAGGTCGGCATTGTGCCTTTTACATTCAATCCCCATGCAATTTCTGTGATTCATCGTCAATGTGAAGGTCCAAGGGTTGCAGAAAACCAGTAGCGCTGCTTCGAAATCGAACACTGGCAACCCAGGAAATTTTCATAGCAACGACTCTTTGCGGCGTAACTCCTCGTGGACAGAGGTCGGCATTGTGCCTTTTGCATTCAATCCCGATGCAATTTCTGTGTTTCATCGTCAATGTGAATTTCTAAGGGTTGCAAAATATCTGTAGTGGTGCATCGGAATCGAACAGTGTCATCCCAGGAAATTTTCATAGCACCGACTCTTTGGGGCGTTACTCCTTGTGGACCGAGGTCGGCATTATATATTTTGCTTTCAATCCCGATGCAATTTCAGTGTTTCATCGTTAACGTGAATTTCCAAGGGTTGCAGATTACCTTTGGTGGTGAATCGAAATCGAATACTGGCAGCCAAGGAAACTTAATTGCACCGACATTTTGAGGCGTTGCCCTCGTGGACACAGGTCGGCTTTGTGCCTTTTGTATTCAAACCCGATGCAATTTCTGTGTTTCATCGTCAATGTGAATTTCCAAGGATTGCAGAAAAATTTTAGTGGTGTGGCGGAATCGAAAACTGGCATCCAAGGAAATTTAATTGCACCGAATTTGTGAGGCGTCTCTCCTCGTGGACAGAGGTCGCCATTGTGCCCTTTGTATTCAATCCTGATGCAATTTCTGTGTTTCATCGTCAATGTGAATTTCCAAGGGTTGCAGAGAACCTGTAGTGGTGCATCCGAATAGAACACTGGCATCCCAGGAAGTTTTCATAGAACCGCCCCTTTGCGGCGTTACTCCTCATGGGCAGATGTTGGCATTGTGCCTTTTGCATTCAATCCCCATGCAATTTATGTGATTCATTCTCTATGTGTAAGTCCAAGAGATGCATATTTTTAAGTTGTGGGGCATAGGAATCTTGCACTGGCATCCGACGATATTTTCATAGCACCGGATTTTTGAGGCGTTTCTCCTCGTGGACAGAGGTCGGCATTGTGTCTTTTGTATTCAATCCCGATGCAATTTCTGTATTTCATCGTCAATGTGAATTTCCAAGGGTTGCAGAAAACCTTTAGTGGTTCATCGAAATCGAACAGTGTCATCCCTGGATATTTTTGTAACTCCGGTTCTTTGAGGCGTTACTCCTTGTGGAACGAGGTCGGCATTCTGCCTTTTGTAATCAATCCCGATGCAATTTCGGTGTTACATCGTCAAATTGAATTTCCAAAGGTTGCAGAAAATCTATAGTGATGCATCGGAATCGAACACAGGCATCCCAGGAAAATTTCATAGCACCGTCTCTTTAAGGCTTTACCCTTCGGGGACATGAAGTCGTCATTGTGCCTTTTGCATTCAATCCCGATGCAATTTATGGGATTCATCGTCAATGTGAAGGTCCAAGGGTTGCATATTTTTAAGTGGTGGTGCATAGGAATCGTACACTGGCATTCAAGGAATTGTTCATAGCACCGAATTTTTGAGGCGTTTCCCCCGTGGACAGAGGTCGGCATTGTGCCTTTTGTAGTCAATCCCAATTCAAATTCTGTGTTTCATCGTCAATGTGAAATTCCATGGGTTGCAGAAAACCTTTAGTGGTTCATCGAAATCGAACAGTGTCATCCCTGGATATTTTTGTAACTCCGGTTCTTTGAGGCGTTACTCCTTGTGGAACGAGGTCGGCATTCTGCCTTTTGTAGTCAATCCCGATGCAATTTCTGTGTTTTATCGTCAATGTGAATTTCCAAGGGTTGCAGAAAACCTGTAGTGGTGCATCGGAATCGAACACTGGCATCCCAGGGTATTTCCATAGCACAGACTCTTTGAGGCGTTACTCCTCGTGGACAAAAGTAGGCATTGTGCCTTTTGCACTCAATCCCAATGCAATTTCTGTGATTCATCGTCAATGTGAAGGTCCAAGGGTTGCAGAAAACCAGTAGCGCTGCTTCGAAATCTAACACTGGCATCCCGGGATATTATGATAGCACCGACTCTTTGCGGCGTAACTCCTCGTGGACAGAGGTCGGCATTCTGCCTTTTGCATTCAATCCCGAAGCAACTTCTGTGTTTCATCGTTAATGTGAATTTCTAAAGGTTGCAGAAAACCTGTAGTGGTGCATCGGAAACTAACACTGGCATCCCAGGAAATTTTCATACCACCAACTTTTTGGGGCGTTATTCCTCGTGGACAGAGGTCAGGATTATGCCTTTTGCATTCAATCCCGATGTAATTTATGTGATTCATCGTCAATGTGAAGGTATAAGGGTTGCATATTTTTAAGTGGTGGTGCATAGGAATCGTACACTGGCATCCCGCGTATTTTTATAACACCGACTCTTTGTGGCATTACTCCTCGTGGACAGAGGTCGGCATTGTGCTTTTTGTTCTCAATCCCTATGCAATTTCTGTGATTCATCGTCAAAGTGAAGGTATAAGGGTTGCATGTGTTTAGGAGGTGCTGCATAGGAATCATACACTGGTATCCAAGGAATTTTTCATAGCACCGAATTATTGAGGCGTTTCTCCTCGTGGACAAAGGTTGGCATTGTGCCTTTTGTATTCAATCCCGATGCAATTTCTGTGTTTCATCGTCAATGTGAGTTTCCAAGGGTTGCAGAAAACCCTTAGTGGGGCATCAGAATCGAGCAGTGTCATCGCAGGACATTTTCGTAACACCGACACTTTGAGGATTTACTCCTTGTGGACCGAGGTCGCCATTATGCATTTGTATTCAATCCCGATGCAATTTCTGTGTTTCATCGTCAACGTGAATTTCCAAGGGTTGCAGAAAACCTGTAGTAGTGCATCGGAATCGGACACTGCCATCCAAGGAAATTTTCATAGCACCGAATTTTTGAGGCGATTCTACTCGTGGACAGAGTTCGGCATTGTGCCTTTAGTATTCTAACGCGATGCAATTTCTGTGTTTCATCATCAATGTGATTTTCCAAGGATTGCAGAAAAAATTTAGTTGTGCGGCGGAATCGAACACTGACATCCAAGGAAATTTAATTGCACCGAATTTTTGAGGCGTCTCTCCTCGTGGACGGAGGTCGGCAATGTGCCTTTTGTATTCAATCCCGATGCAATTTCTGTCTTTCATCGTCAATGTGAATTTCCAAGGGTTGCAGAAAACCTGTAGTGGTGCATCGGAATCGAACACTGGCATCCCAGGGAATTTCCATTGCACCAAATTTTTGAGGCGTTTCTGCTCGTGGACAGAGGTCACCATTATGCCTTTTGTATTCAATCCCGATGCCATTTATGTGATTCATCGTCAAGTTGATGGTCCAAGGGTTGCATGGTTTTAATTGGCGGTGCATAGGCACCGTACACTGGCATCCAAGGAAATTTTCATAGCACTTAATTTTTGAGGCGTTTTTCCCCATGGACAGAGGCTGGCATGTATTCAATCCCGATGCAATATCTGTGTTTCATCGTCAATGTGAATTTCTAAGGGTTGCAGTAAACCTGTAGTGGTGCAGCGGAATCGAACACTGGCCTTCCAGGAATTGTTTTAAACACCGACTCTTTGAAGCGTTACTCCCCCTGGGCATTGAGACTTGTGTATTCAATACCGATGCAATTTCTGTGTTTCTTCGTCGATGTTAGGGCCATAAGGTTGCCGAAAACCTGTAGTGCTGCATCGGAATCGAACACAGGCATCCCAGGAAAATTTTTATTGCACAGAATATCTGAGGCGTTAACCCTCCTGGACAGAAGTCAGCATTGTGATTTTCGTATTCGAACGCGATGCAAATTCTGTGTTTCATCTTCAATGTGAGGGTCCAAGAATTGCAGGAAGACTGTAGTGGTGCATCGGAATTGAACCCTGGCATCCTAGGGAATTTCCATAGCACAGACTCTTAGAGGCGTTACTCCTCGTGGACAGAGTTCGGCATTGTGCCTTTTGCATTCAATCCCGATGTAATTTCTGTGATTCATCGTCAATGTGTAGGTCCAAGGGATGCAGAAAACCAGTAGCGCTGCTTCGAAATCGAACACTGGCATCCCAGGAAATTTTCATAGCACCGACTCTTTGCTGCGTAACTCCTCGTGGACAGAGGTCGGCATTGTGCCTTTTGCATTCTATCCCGATGCAATTTCTCTGTTTCATCGTCAATGTGAATTTCTAAGGCATGCAGAAAACCTGTAGTGGTGCATCGGAATCGAACACTGGCATCCCAGGATATTTTTATACACCAAATTTTTTAAGGCGTTATTCCGCGTGGACAGAGGTCAGAATTGTGCCTTTTGCATTCAATCACCATGTAATTTATGTAATTCATCGTCAATGTGAAGGTCCAAAGGTTGCATTTGTTAAGTGGTGGTGCACAGGAATCAAACACGGGCATCCCACGTATTTTTATAACACCGACCCTTTGGGGCTTACTCCTCGTGGACAGAGGTCGGCATTGTGCCTTTTGCATTCAATTCCGATGCAAATTATGTGAATCATCGTCATTGTGAAGGTCAAACGATGCATATTGTTAAGTGGTGGTGCATAGGAATCGTACACTGTCATCCAAGGAAATATTCAGAGCAACGAATTTTTGAGGCGTTTTTACTCGTGGACAGAGGTCGGCATTGTGTCTTTTGTAGTCAATCCGGATGCAATTTCTGTGTTTCATCGTCAATGTGAAATTACAAGGGTTGCTGAAACCTTTAGTAGCGCATCGAAATCGAACAGTGTCATCCCAGGAAATTTTCATAGCACCGACTCTTTGAGGCATTACACCTTGTGGACCGAGATCGGCATTATACATTTTGCATTCAATCCCGATGCAATTTCTGTGTTTCATCGTCAATGTGAAATTCCAAGGGGTGCAGAGAACCTGTGGTGGTGCATCGGAATCGAACACTGGCATCACAGGGAATTTTCACAGCACAGACTCTTTGAGGCGTTACTACTCGTGGACCGAGGTCGGCATTGCTCCTTTTGCACTCAATCCCGATGCAATTTCTATGTTTCATCGTCAATGTGAGTTTCCAAGGGTTGCATAAAACCTTTAGTGGTGCATCGGTATCGAACAGTGTCATCCCAGGAAATTTTCGTAACACCGACACTTTGAGGATTTACTCCTCGTGGACCGAGGTCGCCATTATGCATTTTGTATTCAAACCCGATGCAATTTCTGTGTTTCGTCGTCAACGTGAATTTCCAAGGGTTGCAGAAAACCTTTACTGGTGCATCGGAATCGAATACTGGCATCCAAGGAAACTTAATTGCACCGACATTTTGAGGCGTTTCTCCTCGTGGACAGAGGTCAACATTGTGCCCTTTGTATTCTATCCTGATGCAATTTCTGTGTTTCATCGTCACTGTGAATTTCCAAGGGTTGCACAGAACCTGTAGTGGTACATCCGAATCGAACACAGGTATCCCAGGAACTTTCCCTAGCTCCGCCTCTTTGCGGCGTTACTCATCGAGGACACATGTTGGCATTGTGACTTTTGCATTCTATCCCGATGCAATTTATGTGATTCATCGTCCATTTGACGGTCCAAGGGTTCCATACTTTTAAGTGGTGGCGCATCGGAATCGTACTCTGGCATCCAAGGAAACTTTCATAGCACCGAATTTTTAGGCGTTTCTCCTCGTGGACAGAGGTCGGCATTGTGCCTATTGTATTTAATCCCGATGCAATTTCTGTCTTTCATCGTCAATGTGAATTTCCAAGGGTTGCAGAAGACCTGTAGTGGTGCATCAGAATCGAACACTGGCATCCCAGGGAATTTCCATAGCACCAAATTTTTGAGGCGTTTCTCTACGTGGACAGAGATCAGCATTATACCTTTCGTATTCAATCCCGATGCAATTTATGTGATTCATCGTCAATGTGAAGGTCCAAGGGTTGCATATTTCTAAGTGGTGGTGCATAGGAATCGCACACTGGCATCCAAGGAAATTTTCATAGCACCGAATTTTAAGGCGTTTCACCTCGTGGACAGAGGTCGGAATTGTTCTTTTATATTCAGTCCCGATGCAATTTCTGTGTTTCATCGTCAATGTGAATTTTCAATGGTTGGTGAAAACCTTTAGTGGTGCATCGAAATCGAACTGTGTCATCCCTGGATATTTTTGTAACTCCGGTTCTTTGAGGCGTTACTCCTTGTGGAACGTGGACGGCATTCGGCCTTTGTAATCAATCCCGATGCAATTTCGGTGTTACATCGTCAATGTGAATTTCCAAAGGTTGCAGGAAACCGGTAGTGGTGCATCGGAATTAAAAACTATCATGCCAGGAAAATTTCATAGCACCGTCTCTTTGAGGCTTTACTCTTCGGGGACAGAGGTCGGCATTGTGCCTTTTGTAGTCAATCCCGATTCAATTTCTGTGTTTCATTGTCAATGTGATATTCCATGGGTTACAGAAAACCTTTAGTGGTGCATCGAAATCGAACAGTGTCACCTAGGAAATTTTCATATCACCGCCTTTTTGAGGTGTTACTCCTTGTGGACCGAGGCCGGCATTATACCGTTTGCATTCAATCCCGATGCAATTTCTGTGTTTCATCGTCAATGTAAAATTCCAAGGGTGCAGAAATTCTGTAGTGGTGCATAAGAATCGAACAATGTCATATCAGGAAATTTTCGTGGACAGAGGTCGGAATTGTTCTTTTATATTCAGTCCCGATGCAATTTCTGTGTTTCATCGTTAATGTGAATTTCTAAAGGTTGCAGAAAACCTGTAGTGGTGCATCGGAATCGAACACTGTCATCGCAGGAAATTTTCATATCACCAACTTTTTGGGGCGTTATTCCTCGTGGAGAGAGGTCAGAATTGAGCCCTATGCATTCAATCCCGATGTAATTTATGTGATTCATCGTCAATGTGAAGGTCCAAGGGTTGCATATTTTTAAGGGGTGGTGCATCGGAATCGAACACTGGCATCCGAGGTATTTTTAAAGCACCGACCCTTTGAGGCGTTACTCCTCGTGGACAGAGGTCGGCATTGTGCCTTTTGCATTCAATTCCGGTGCAATTTATGTGATTCATCGTCATTGTGAAGGTCAACGGGTTGCATAATGTTAAGTGGTGGCGCACAGGAATCGTACACTGGCATCCAAGGAAATGATCAAAGCACCGAATTTTTGAGGCGTTTCTCCTCGTTTACAGCGGTTGGCATTGTTCCTTTTGCACTCAATCCCGATGCTATTTCTGCGATTCATCGTCAGTGTGAAGGTATAAGGGTTGCATATTTTAAGTGGTGTTGCATAGGAATCGTATACTGGTATCCAAGGAATTTTTCATATAACCGAATTATTGAGGCGTTTCTCCTCGTGGACAGAGGTCGGCATTGTGCCATTTGTATTCAATCCCGATGCAAATTTTGTGTTCCATCGACAATGTGAGTTTCCAAGGGTTGCAGAAAACCATTAGTGGTGTATCGGAATCGAACAGTGTCATCCCAGGAAATTTTCGTAACACCGACACTTTGAGGATTTACTCCTTGTTCACCGAGGTCGCCATTATGCATTTTGTATTCAGTCCCGGCTCAGTTTCTGTGTTCATCGTCAACGTGAATTTCCTAGGGTTGCAGAAAACCTTTAGTGGTGCATCGGACTCGAATACCGGCATCCAAGGAAACTTAATTGCACTGACATTTTGAGGCGTTTCTCCTCGTGGGCAGAGGTCGGCTTTGTGCCTTTTGTATTCAATCCCAATGCAAATTCTGTCTTTCATCATCAATGTGAATTTCCAAGGGTTGCAGAGAACATGTAGTGGGTCATCGAAATCGAACTCTGGCATCCAAGGAAATTTTCATAGCACCGAATTTTTGAGGCGTTTCAACTCGTGGGCAGAGTTCGGCATTGTGCCTTCAGTATTCTAACCCGATGCAATTTCTGTGTTTCATCGTCAATGTGAATTTCCTAGGATGGCAGAAAAAATTTAGTGGGTCGGAGGAATCGAACACTGGCATCCAAGGAAATTTAATTGCACCGATTTTTTAGGCGTCTCTCCTCGTGGACAGAGGTCGGCATTGTGTCCTTTGTATTCAATCCCGATGCAATTTCTGTGTTTCCTCGTCAATGTGAATTTCCAAGGGTTGCAGATAACCTGTAGTGGTGCATACGAATCGAACACTGGCATCCCAGGAAGCTTTCATAGCACCACCTCTTTGCGGCGTTACTCCTCGTTTACAGATGTTGGCATTGTGCCTTTTGCATTCAATCCCGATGCAATTTATGTGATTCATTCTGAATGTGAAAGTCCGAGGGATGCATATATTTAAGTGATGCTGCATAGGAATCTTACACTGGCTTCCAACGAAATTTTCATAGCACCGGATTTTCGAACCGTTTCTCCTCGTGGACAGAGGTCAGCATTAGCCCTTTAGTTTTCAATCCCGATGCAATTTATGTGATTCATCTACAATGTGAAGGTCCAAAAGTTGCATGTTTTTAAGTGGTTCTGCATAGGAATCGTACACTGGCATCCAAGGAAATTTTGATAGCACCGAATTTTTGAGGCGTTTCTCCGCGTGGACTGTGGTTGGCATTGTGCCTTTTGTATTCAATCCCGATGCAATATCTATGTTTCATCGTCAATGTGAATTTCCAAGGGTTGTAGAAAGCCTGTAGTGGTGCATCGGAATCGAACACTGGCGTCCCAGGCAATTTTCATAGCACCGACTCTTTGCGGCTTTACTCCACGTGGACAGATGTCGGCATTGTGCCTTTCGCATTCAATCCCGATGCAATTTATGTGATTCATCGTCAATTTGACGGTCCAAGGGTTCCATACTTTTAAGTGGTGGTGCATAGGAATCGTACACTGACATCCAAGGAAATTTTCATTGCACCGAATTGTTGAGGCTTTTCTCCTCGTGGACAGAGGTCGGCATTATGGCTTTTGTATTCTATCACGATGCAATTTCTGTGTTTCAAAGTCAATGCGAATTTCCAGGGGTTGCAGAAAACCTGTATTGGTGCATCGGAAGCGTACACTGGCATCCAAGGAAATTTTCATAGCACCGAATTTCTGAGGCGTTTCTCCTCGTGGACAGAGGTCGGCATTGTGCCTTTTCTATTCAATCCCATTGCAATTTCTGTCTTTCATCGTCAATGTGAATTTCCAAGGGTTGCAGAAAACCGGTAGTGGTGCATCGGAATCGAACACTGGCATCCCAGGAAATTTTCATAGCACCGAAATTTTGCGGCGTTTCTCATCGTGGACAGAGGTCGGCATTGTGCTTTTTATATTCAATCCCGATGCATTTTCTGTAATTCATCGTCAATGTGAAAGTCCAAGGGTTGCATATTTCTAAGAGGTGGTGAATAGGAAACGCACACTGGCATCCCACGTATTTTATATAACACCGACTCTTTGCGGCGTTACTCCGCGTGGACAGGGGTCGGCATTGTGCTTTTTGCATTCAATCCCGATGCAATTTATGTGATTCATCGTCAATGTGAAGGTCTAAGTGTTGCATTTCTTTAAGTGGTGGTGCATCGGAATCGAACACTGGCACCCCAGGTATTTTTATAGTGTCGACCCTTTGAGGCGTTACTCCTCGTGGACAGAGGTCGACATCGCGCCTTTTGCATTCAATTCCGATGCAATTTATGTGATTCCACGTCAATGTGAAGGTCAAAGGGTTGCATATTGTTAAGTGGTGGTGCATTGCACTCGTACACTGACATCCAAGGAAATGATCATTGCACCGAATTTTTGAGGCGTTTCTCCTCGTGGACAGAGGTCGGCATTGTGCCTTTTGTAGTCAATCCCGATGCAATTTCTGTGTTTCGTCGTCAATGTGAAATTACAAGGGTTGCTAAAACCTTTAGTGGTACATCGAAATCATACAGTGTCCTACCAGGAAATTTTCATAGCACCGCCTCTTTGAGGAGTTACTCTTTCTGGACCCAGGTCGGCATTATATATTTTGCATTCAACCCCAATGCAATTTTTGTGTTTCATCGTCAATGTGAAATTCCAAGGGGTGCATAGAACCTGTGGTGGTGCATCGGAATCGAACACCGGCATCCAAGGAAATTTCCATAGCACAGACTCATTGAGGGGTTACTACTCGTGGACAGAGGTCGGCATTGTTCCATTTGCACTCAATCCCGATGCAATTTCTGTGATTCATCGTCAGTGTGAAGGTATAAGGATTGCATATTTTTAAGTGGTGCTGCATAGGAATCGTACACTGGTATCCAAGGAATTTTTCATAGCACCGAATTATTGAGGCGTTTCTCCTCGTGGACAGAGGTCGGCATTGTGCTTTTTGTATTCAATCCCGATGCAATTTCTGTGTTTCATCGTCAATGTGAGTTTCCAACGGCTGCAGAAAACCTTTAGTGGTGCATCGGAATCGAACAGTGTCATCCCGGGAAATATTCGTAACACCGACACTGAGGATTTACTCCTTGTGGACCGAGGTCGCAATTATGCATTTTGTATTCATTCCCGGCGCAATTTCTGTGTTTCATCGTCAACGTGAATTTCAAAGGGTTGCAGAAAACCTTTAGTGGTGCATCGGAATCGAACAGTGTCATCTCAGGAAATTTTCGTAACACCGACACTTTGAGGCATTACTCCTTGTGGACGGAGGCCGGCATTCTGCTTTTTGTATTCAATCCCAATTCAATTTCTGTCTCTCATCGTCAATGTGAATTTCCAAGGGTTGCAGAAAACCGGTAGTGGTGCATCGGAATCGAACACTGGCATCCCAGGGAATTTCCATAGCACCAAATTTTTGAGGCGTTTCTCCTCGTGGACAGAGGTCAGCAATACGCCTTTTGTATACAATCCCGATGCCATTTATGTGATTCATCGTCAATGTGAAGGTGCAAGAGTTGCATGTTTTTAAGTGGTGGTGCATAGGAATCGTACACTGGCATCCGAGGAAATTTTGATAGCACCGAATTTTTGAGGCGTTTTTCCTCATCGACAGAGGTTGGCTTTATTCCTTTTGTATTCAATCCCGATGCTATATCTGTGTTTCATCGTCAATGTGAATTTCCAAGGGTTGCAGAAAACCTGTAGTGGTGCATCGGAATCGAACACTGGCGTCCCAGGAAATTCTCATAGCACCGACTCTTTGCGGCTTTACTCCTCGTGGATTGATGTCGGCATTGTGCCTTTCGCATTCAATCCCGATGCAATTTATGTGATTCATCGTCAATTTGACTGTCCAAGGGTCCCATACTCTTAAGTGGTGCTGCATCGCAATCGAACACTGGCATCTCAGGAAATTTTCATAGCACCGAAATTTATTGGCGTTTCCCCTCGTGGACAGAGGTCGGCATTATGCCATTTATTTTCAATCACGATGCAATTTCTGTGATTCATCGTCAATGTGAAGGTCCAAGGGTTGCATATTTTTAAGTGGTGGTGCTTAGGAGTTGTACACTGGCATCCAAGGAAATTTTCATAACACCGAATTTTTGAGACGTTTCTCCTCAAGGACAGAGGTCGGCATTGTGCCTTTTGTATTCAATCCCGATGCAATTTCTGTGTTTCATCGTCAATGTGAATTTGCAAGGGTTGCAGAAAACCTGTAGTGGTGCATCGGAATCGAACACTGGCATCCCTGGAAAATTTCATAACACCGACTCCTTGAGGCGTTACTCCTCGTGGACAGGGGTCGGCAATGTGCTTTTTGCATTCAATCCCGATGCAATTTATGTGATTCATCGTCAATGTGAAGGTCGAAGGGCTGCATATATTTAAGTGGTGGTGCATCGGAAACGAACACTGGCATCCCAGGTATTTTTATAGCACCTACCCTTTGAGGCGTTACTCCTCGTGGACAGAGGTTGACTTTGTGCCTTTTGTATTCAATCCCAATGCAACTTCTGTCTCTCATCTTCAATGTGAGTTTCCAAGGGTTGCAGAATACCTTTAGTGGTGCATCGGAATCGAACAGTGTCATCCCAGGAAAATTTCGTAACATCGACAGTTTGAGAATTTACTCCTTGTGGACCGAGGTCGCCATTATCCATTTTGTAATCAATCCCTATGCAATTTCTGTGTTTCGTCGTCAACGTGAATTTCCAAGGGTTGCAGAAAACCTTTAGTGGTGCATCGGAATCGTATACTCTAATCCAAGGAAACTTAATTTCACCGACATTTTGAGGCGTTTCTCCTCGTGGACAGAGGTCAGCTTTGTGCCTTTTGTATTCAATCCCAATGCAATTTCTGTCTTTCATCTTCATTGTCAATTTCCAATGGTTCCTGAAAACCTGTAGTGGTGCATCGGAATCGAACTCTGGCATCCAAGGAAATTTTCATAGCACCGAATTTTTGAGGCGTTTCTACTCGTGGGCAGAGTTCGGCATTGTGCCTTCAGTATTCTAACCCGATGCAATTACTGTGTTTCATCGTCAATGTGAATTTCCTAGGATAGCAGAAAAAATTTAGTGGGTCGGCGGAATCGAACACTGGCATCCAAGGAAATTTAATTGCACCGATTTTTTAGGCGTCTCTCCTCGTGGACAGAGGTCGGCATTGTGTCTTTTGTGTTCAATCCCGATGCAATTTCTGTGTTTCCTCGTCAATGTGAATTTCCAAGGGTTGCAGATAACCTGTAGTGGTGCATACGAATCGAACACTGGCATCCCAGGAAGTTTTCATAGCACCACCTCTTTGCGGCGTTACTCCTCGTTTACGGATGTTGGCATTGTGCCTTTTGCATTCAATCCCGATGCAATTTATGTGATTCATTCTGAATGTGAAAGTCCGAGGGATGCATATTTTTAAGTGATGCTGCATAGGAATCTTACACTGGCTTCCAACGAAATTTTCATAGCACCGGATTTTCGAAGCGTTTCTCCTCGTGGACAGAGGTCAGCATTAGCCCTTTAGTTTTAAATTCCGATGCAATTTATGTGATTCATCGTCAATGTGAAGGTCCAAAAGTTGCATGTTTTTAAGTGGTTCTGCATAGGAATCGTACACTGGCATCCAAGGAAATTTTGATAGCACCGAATTATTGAGGCGTTTCTCCGCGTGGACTGTGGTTGGCATTGTGCCTTTTGTACTCAATCCCGATGCAATATCTATGTTTCATCGTCAATGTGAATTTCCAAGGGTTGTAGAAAGCCTTTAGTGGTGCATCGGAATCGAACACTGGCGTCCCAGGCAATTTTCATAGCACCGACTCTTTGCGGCTTTACTCCACGTGGACAGATGTCGGCATTGTGCATTTCGCATTCAATCCCGATGCAATTTATGTGATTCATCGTCAATTTGACGGTCCAAGGGTTCCATACTTTTAAGTGGTGGTGCATAGGAATCGTACACTGGCATCCACGGAAATTTTCATTGCACCGAATTGTTGAGGCTTTTCTCCTCGAGGACAGAGGTCGGCATTATGCCTTTTGTATTCTATCACGATGCAATTTCTGTGTTTCAAAGTCAATGCGAATTTCCAGGGGTTGCAGAAAACCTGTATTGGTGCATCGGAAGCGTACACTGGCATCCAAGGAAACTTTCATAGCACCGAATTTCTGAGGCGTTTCTCCTCGTGGACAGAGGTCGGCATTGTGCCTTTTCTATTCAATCCCATTGCAATTTCTGTCTTTCATCGTCAATGTGAATTTCCAAGGGTTGCAGAAAACCGGTAGTGGTGCATCGGAATCGAACACTGGCATCCCAGGAAATTTTCATAGCACCGATATTTTGCGGCGTTTCTCATCGTGGACAGAGGTCGGCATTGTGCTTTTTATATTCAATCCCGATGCATTTTCTGTAATTCATCGTCAATGTGAAAGTTCAAGGGTTGCATATTTCTAAGTGGTGGTGAATAGGAATCGCACACTGGCATCCCACGTATTTTATATAACACCGACTCTTTGCGGCGTTACTCCGCGTGGACAGGGGTCGGCATTGTGCTTTTTGCATTCAATCCCGATGCAATTTATGTGATTCATCGTCAATGTGAAGGTCTAAGTGTTGCATTTCTTTAAGTGGTGGTGCATCGGAATCGAACACTGGCACCCCAGGTATTTTTATAGTATTGACTCTTTGAGGCGTTACTCCTTGTGGACAGAGGTCGACATCGCGCCTTTTGCATTCAATTCCGATGCAATTTATGTGATTCCACGTCAATGTGAAGGTCAAAGGGTTGCATATTGTTAAGTGGTGGTGCATTGCACTCGTACACTGACATCCAAGGAAATGATCATTGCACCGAATTTTTGCGGCGTTTCTCCTCGTGGACAGAGGTCGGCATTGTGCCTTTTGTAGTCAATCCCGATGCAATTTCTGTGTTTCGTCGTCAATGTGAAATTACAAGGGTTGCTGAAACCTTTAGTGGTACATCGAAATCATACAGTGTCATCCCAGGAAATTTTCATAGCACTGCCTCTTTGAGGAGTAACTCTTTCTGGACCGAGGTCGGCATTATATATTTTGCATTCAACCCCAATGCAATTTTTGTGTTTCATCGTCAATGTGAAACTCCAAGGGGTGCATAGAACCTGTGGTGGTGCATCGGAATCGAACACCGGCATCCCAGGAAATTTCCATAGCACAGACTCATTGAGGGGTTACTACTCGTGGACAGAGGTCGGCATTGTTCCATTTGCACTCAATCCCGATGCAATTTCTGTGATTCATCGTCAGTGTGAAGGTATAAGGATTGCATATTTTTAAGTGGTGCTGCATAGGAATCGTACACTTGCATCCAAGGAATTTTTCATAGCACCGAATTATTGAGGCGTTTCTCCTCGTGGCCAGAGGTCGGCATTGTGCTTTTTGTATTCAATCCCGATGCAATTTGTGTGTTTCATCGTCAATGTGAATTTCCAAGGGTTGCAGAAAACCTTCAGTGGTGCATCGGAATCGAACGCTGGCATCCAAGGAAATGTAATTCCACCGACTTTTTGAGGCCTTTCTCCTCGTGGACAGAGGTCGGCTTTGTGGCGTTTGTATTCAATCCCGATGAAATTTCAGTGTTTCATCGTCAATGTGAATTTCTAATGGTTGCAGAAAATCTGTAGTGGTGCATCATAATCGAACACTGGCATCCCAGAAAATTGTCATAGCACCATCTTTTTGCGGCGTTTGAAACCCTGGGCACTGGTCGGCATTGTGCCTTTTGTATTCAATCCCAATGCAATTTCTGTGGTTTATCGACAATGTACATGTCCAAGGGGTGCAGAATATCTGCAGTGCACCATCGGAAACGAACACTGACATCCCAGGAAATTTTCGAATCCACGACTCTTTGAGGCGTTACTCCTCCTGGACAGAAGTCGGGATTGTGCCTTTCGTATCATATACCGATGCAATTTCTGTGCTTCATCGTCAATTTGACGATACAAGGGATGCAGAAGACCTGTAGTGGTGTATCGGAATCGAACACTGGCCTTCCAGGAATTGTTTTAAACACCGACTCTTTGAAGCGTTACTCCACCTGGACTGAAGTCGGCATTGAGCCTTGTGTATTCAATACCGACGCAATTTCTGTGCTTCTTCGTCGATGTGAGGGTCAAAAGGTTGCTGAAAACCTGTAGTGCTGCATCGGAATCGAACACTGGCATCAGAGGAAAATTTTCATTGCACAGAATATCTGAGGCGTTAGCCTTCCTGGACAGAAGTCAGCATTTTGATTTTCGTATTCGAACGCGATGCAAATTCTGTGTTTCATCGTCAATGTGAGGGTCCAAGAATTGCAGAAATACTGTAGTGGTGCATCGGAATCGAACCCGGGCATCCTAGGGAATTTCCATAGCACAGACTCTTAGAGGCGTTACTCTTCGTGGACAGAGGTCGGCATTGTGCCTTTTACATTCAATCCCCATGCAATTTCTGTGATTCATCGTCAATGTGAAGGTCCAAGGGTTGCAGAAAACCAGTAGCGCTGCTTCGAAATCGAACACTGGCAACCCAGGAAATTTTCATAGCAACGACTCTTTGCGGCGTAACTCCTCGTGGACAGAGGTCGGCATTGTGCCTTTTGCATTCAATCCCGATGCAATTTCTGTGTTTCATCGTCAATGTGAATTTCTAAGGGTTGCAAAATATCTGTAGTGGTGCATCGGAATCGAACACTGGCATCCCAGGAATTTTTCATACCACCAAATTTTTGAGGCGTTATTCCTCGTGGGCAGAGGTCAGAATTGTGCCGTTTGCATTCAATCCCGATGTAATTTATGTGATTCATCGTCAATGTGAGGGTCCAAGGGTTACATATTTTTAAGTGGTGGTGCCTAGGAATCGTACACTGGCATCCAAGGAAATGTTCATAGCACCGAATTTTTGAGGCGCTTCTCCTCGTGGACAGAGGTCGGCATTGTGTCTTTTGTAGTCAATCCCGATGCAATTTCTGTGTTTCATCGTCAATGTGAAATTACAAGGGTTGCTGAAATCTTTAGTGGTGCATCGAAATCGAACAGTGTCATCCCAGGAAATTTTCGTAGCACCGACTCTTTGGGGCGTTACTCCTTGTGGACCGAGGTCGGCATTATATATTTTGCTCTCAATCCCGATGCAATTTCAGTGTTTCATCGTTAACGTGAATTTCCAAGGGTTGCAGAATACCTTTGGTGGTGAATCGAAATCGAATACTGGCAGCCAAGGAAACTTAATTGCACCGACATTTTGAGGCGTTGCCCTCGTGGACACAGGTCGTCTTTGTGCCTTTTGTATTCAAACCCGATGCAATTTCTGTGTTTCATCGTCAATGTGAATTTCCAAGGATTGCAGAAAAAATTTAGTGGTGCGGCGTAATCGAAAACTGGCATCCAAGGAAATTTAATTGCACCGAATTTGTGAGGCGTCTCTCCTCGTGGACAGAGGTCGCCATTGTGCCCTTTGTATTCAATCCTGATGCAATTTCTGTGTTTCATCGTCAATGTGAATTTCCAAGGGTTGCAGAGAACCTGTAGTGGTGCATCCGAATAGAACACTGGCATCCCAGGAAGTTTTCATAGAACCGCCCCTTTGCGGCGTTACTCCTCATGGGCAGATGTTGGCATTGTGCCCTTTGCATTCAATCCCCATGCTATTTATGTGATTCATTCTCAATGTGTAAGTCCAAGAGATGCATATTTTTAAGTTGTGGGGCATAGGAATCTTGCACTGGCATCCAACGAAATTTTCATAGCACCGGATTTTTGAGGCGTTTCTCCTCGTGGACAGAGGTCGGCATTGTGTCTTTTGTATTCAATCCCGATGCAATTTCTGTATTTCATCGTCAATGTGAATTTCCAAGGGTTGCAGAAAACCTTTAGTGGTTCATCGAAATCGAACAGTGTCATCCCTGGATATTTTTGTAACTCCGGTTCTTTGAGGCGTTACTCCTTGTGGAACGAGGTCGGCATTCTGCCTTTTGTAATCAATCCCGATGCAATTTCGGTGTTACATCGTCAAATTGAATTTCCAAAGGTTGCAGAAAATCGATAGTGATGCATCGGAATCGAACACAGGCATCCCAGGAAAATTTCATAGCACCGTCTCTTTAAGGCTTTACCCTTCGGGGACATGAAGTCGTCATTGTGCCTTTTGCATTCAATCCCGATGCAATTTATGGGATTCATCGTCAATGTGAAGGTCCAAGGGTTGCATATTTTTAAGTGGTGGTGCATAGGAATCGTACACTGGCATTCAAGGAATTGTTCATAGCACCGAATTTTTGAGGCGTTTCCCCCGTGGACAGAGGTCGGCATTGTGCCTTTTGTAGTCAATCCCGATTCAATTTCTGTGTTTCATCGTCAATGTGAAATTCCATGGGTTGCAGAAAACCTTTCGTGGTTCATCGAAATCGAACAGTGTCATCCCTGGATATTTTTGTAACTCCGGTTCTTTGAGGCGTTACTCCTTGTGGAACGAGGTCGGCATTCTGCCTTTTGTAGTCAATCCCGAAGCAATTTCTGTGTTTTATCGTCAATGTGAATTTCCAAGGGTTGCAGAAAACCTGTAGTGGTGCATCGGAATCGAACACTGGCATCCCAGGGTATTTCCATAGCACAGACTCTTTGAGGCGTTACTCCTCGTGGACAAAAGTAGGCATTGTGCCTTTTGCACTCAATCCCGATGCAATTTCTGGGATTCATCGTCAATGTGAAGGTCCAAGGGTTGCAGAAAACCAGTAGCGCTGCTTCGAAATCTAACACTGGCATCCCGGGATATTATGATAGCACCGACTCTTTGCGGCGTAACTCCTCGTGGACTGAGGTCGGCATTCTGCCTTTTGCATTCAATCCCGAAGCAACTTCTGTGTTTCATCGTTAATGTGAATTTCTAAAGGTTGCAGAAAACCTGTAGTGGTGCATCGGAAACTAACACTGGCATCCCAGGAAATTTTAATACCACCAACTTTTTGGGGCGTTATTCCTCGTGGACAGAGGTCAGGATTATGCCTTTTGCATTCAATCCCGATGTAATTTATGTGATTCATCGTCAATGTGAAGGTATAAGGGTTGCATATTTTTAAGTGGTGGTGCATAGGAATCGTACACTGGCATCCCGCGTATTTTTATAACACCGACTCTTTGTAGCGTTGCTCCTCGTGGACAGAGGTCGGCATTGTGCTTTTTGCATTTAATCCCGATGCAATTTTTGTGAATCATCGTCAATGTGAAGGGCCAAGGGTTGCATATTTTAATGTGGTGGTGCATCGGAATCAAACACTGGCATCTGAGGTATTTTTATAGCACCGACCCTTTGAGGCATTACTCCTCGTGGACAGAGGTTGGCATTGTGCCTTTTGCATTCAATTCCGATGCAATTTATGTGATTCATCGTCATTGTGAAGGTCAAAGGGTTGCATATTGTTAAGTGGTGGTGCATGGGAATCGTACACTGGCATCCAAGGAAATGATCATAGCACCGTACTATTGAGGCGTTTCTCCTCGTGGACAGAGGTCGGCATTGTGCCTTTTGTATGAAATCCCGATGCAATTTCTGAGTTTCATCGTCAATGTGAAATTCCAAGGGGTGCAGAGAACCTGTGGTGGTGCATCGGAATCGAACACTAGCATCCCAGGGAATTTCAATAGCACAGACTCTTTGAGGCGTTACTACTCGTGGACAGAGGTCGGCATTGTTCCTTTTGCTCTCAATCCCTATGCAATTTCTGTGATTCATCGTCAAAGTGAAGGTATAAGGGTTGCATGTTTTTAGGAGGTGCTGCATAGGAATCGTACACTGGTATCCAAGGAATTTTTCATAGCACCGAAATTATTGAGGAGTTTCTCCTCGTGGACAGAGGTTGGCATTGTGCCTTTTGTATTCAATCCCGATGCAATTTCTGTGTTTCATCGTCAATGTGAGTTTCCAAGGGTTGCAGAAAACCCTTAGTGGGGCATCAGAATCGAGCAGTGTCATCGCAGGACATTTTCGTAACACCGACACTTTGAGGATTTACTCCTTGTGGACCGAGGTCGCCATTATGCATTTGTATTCAATCCCGATGCAATTTCTGTGTTTCATCGTCAACGTGAATTTCCAAGGGTTGCAGAAAACCTGTAGTAGTGCATCGGAATCGGACACTGCCATCCAAGGAAATTTTCATAGCACCGAATTTTTGAGGCGATTCTACTCGTGGACAGAGTTCGGCATTGTGCCTTTAGTATTCTAACGCGATGCAATTTCTGTGTTTCATCATCAATGTGATTTTCCAAGGATTGCAGAAAAAATTTAGTTGTGCGGCGGAATCGAACACTGACATCCGAGGAAATTTAATTGCACCGAATTTTTGAGGCGTCTCTCCTCGTGGACAGAGGTCGGCAATGTGCCTTTTGTATTCAATCCCTATGCAATTTCTGTCTTTCATCGTCAATGTGAATTTCCAAGGGTTGCAGAAAACCTGTAGTGGTGCATCGGAATCGAACACTGGCATCCCAGGGAATTTCCATTGCACCAAATTTTTGAGGCGTTTCTGCTCGTGGACAGAGGTCACCATTATGCCTTTTGTATTCAATCCCGATGCCATTTATGTGATTCATCGTCAAGTTGATGGTCCAAGGGTTGCATGTTTTTAAGTGGCGGTGCATAGGCATCGTACACTGGCATCCAAGGAAATTTTCATAGCACTTAATTTTTGAGGCGTTTTTCCCCATGGACAGAGGCTGTCATGTATTCAATCCCGATGCAATATCTGTGTTTCATCGTCAATGTGAATTTCTAAGGGTTGCAGTAAACCTGTAGTGGTGCAGCGGAATCGAACACTGGCCTTCCAGGAATTGTTTTAAACACCGACTCTTTGAAGCGTTACTCCCCCTGGGCATTGAGACTTGCGTATTCAATACCGATGCAATTTCTGTGTTTCTTCGTCGGTGTTAGGGCCATAAGGTTGCCGAAAACCTGTAGTGCTGCATCGGAATCGAACACAGGCATCCCAGGAACATTTTTATTGCACAGAATATCTGAGGCGTTAACCCTCCTGGACAGAAGTCAGCATTGTGATTTTCGTATTCGAACGCGATGCAAATTCTGTGTTTCATCGGCAATGTGAGGGTCCAAGAATTGCAGGAAGACTGTAGTGGTGCATCGGAATCGAACCCTGGCATCCTAGGGAATTTCCATAGCACAGACTCTTAGAGGCGTTACTCCTCGTGGACAGAGTTCGGCATTGTGCCTTTTGCATTCAATCCCGATTCAATTTCTGTGATTCATCGTCAATGTGTAGGTCCAAGGGATGCAGAAAACCAGTAGCGCTGCTTCGAAATCGAACACTGGCATCCCAGGAAATTTTCATAGCACCGACTCTTTGCGGCGTAACTCCTCGTGGACTGAGGTCGGCATTGTGCCTTTTGCATTCAATCCCGATGCAATTTCTCTGTTTCATCGTCAATGTGAATTTCTAAGGCATGCAGAAAACCTGTAGTGGTGCATCGGAATCGAACACTGGCATCCCAGGATATTTTTATACACCAAATTTTTTAAGGCGTTATTCCGCGTGGACAGAGGTCAGAATTGTGCCTTTTGCATTCAATCACCATGTAATTTATGTAATTCATCGTCAATGTGAAGGTCCAAAGGTTGCATTTTTTAAGTGGTGGTGCACAGGAATCAAACACGGGCATCCCACGTATTTTTATAACACCGACCCTTTGGGGCTTACTCCTCGTGGACAGAGGTCGGCATTGTGCCTTTTGCATTCAATTCCGATGCAAATTATGTGAATCATCGTCATTGTGAAGGTCAAACGATGCATATTGTTAAGTGGTGGTGCATATGAATCGTACACTGTCATCCAAGGAAATATTCAGAGCAACGAATTTTTGAGGCGTTTTTACTCGTGGACAGAGGTCGGCATTGTGTCTTTTGTAGTCAATCCGGATGCAATTTCTGTGTTTCATCGTCAATGTGAAATTACAAGGGTTGCTGAAACCTTTAGTAGCGCATCGAAATCGAACAGTGTCATCCCAGGAAATTTTCATAGCACCGACTCTTTGAGGCATTACACCTTGTGGACCGAGGTCGGCATTATACATTTTGCATTCAATCCCGATGCAATTTCTGTGTTTCATCGTCAATGTGAAATTCCAAGGGGTGCAGAGAACCTGTGGTGGTGCATCGGAATCGAACACTGGCATCACAGGGAATTTTCATAGCACAGACTCTTTGAGGCGTTACTACTCGTGGACCGAGGTCGGCATTGCTCCTTTTGCACTCAATCCCGATGCAATTTCTATGTTTCATCGTCAATGTGAGTTTCCAAGGGTTGCATAAAACCTTTAGTGGTGCATCGGTATCGAACAGTGTCATCCCAGGAAATTTTCGTAACACCGACACTTTGAGGATTTACTCCTCGTGGACCGAGGTCGCCATTATGCATTTTGTATTCAAACCCGATGCAATTTCTGTGTTTCGTCGTCAACGTGAATTTCCAAGGGTTGCAGAAAACTTTTACTGGTGCATCGGAATCGAATACTGGCATCCAAGGAAACTTAATTGCACCGAATTTGTGAGGCGTCTCTCCTCGTGGACAGAGGTCGCCATTGTGCCCTTTGTATTCAATCCTGATGCAATTTCTGTGTTTCATCGTCAATGTGAATTTCCAAGGGTTGCAGAGAACCTGTAGTGGTGCATCCGAATAGAACACTGGCATCCCAAGATGTTTGCATAGAACCGCCCCTTTGCGGCGTTACTCCTCTTGGGCAGATGTTGGCATTGTGCCTTTTGCATTCAATCCCCATGCAATTTATGTGATTCATTCTCAATGTGTAAGTCCAAGAGATGCATATTTTTACGTTGTGGGGCATAGGAATCTTGCACTGGCATCCAACGAAATTTTCATAGCACCGGATTTTTGAGGCGTTTCTCCTCGTGGACAGAGGTCGGCATTGTGTCTTTTGTATTCAATCCCGATGCAATTTCTGTATTTCATCGTCAATGTGAATTTCCAAGGGTTGCAGAAAACCTTTAGTGGTTCATCAAAATCGAACAGTGTCATCCCTGGATATTTTTGTAACTCCGGTTCTTTGAGGCGTTACTCCTTGTGGAACGAGGTCGGCATTCTGCCTTTTGTAGTCAATCCCGATGCAATTTCTGTGTTTTATCGTCAATGTGAATTGCCAAGGGTTGCAGAAAACCTGTAGTGGTGCATCGGAATCGAACACTGGCATCCCAGGGTATTTCCATAGCACAGACTCTTTGAGGCGTTACTCCTCGTGGACAAAAGTAGGCATTGTGCCTTTTGCACTCAATCCCGATGCAATTTCTGTGATTCATCGTCAACGTGAAGGTCCAAGGGTTGCAGAAAACCAGTAGCGCTGCTTCGAAATCTAACACTGGCATCCCGGGATATTATGATAGCACCGACTCTTTGCGGCGTAACTCCTCGTGGACAGAGGTCGGCATTCTGCCTTTTGCATTCAATCCCGAAGCAACTTCTGTGTTTCATCGTTAATGTGAATTTCTAAAGGTTGCAGAAAACCTGTAGTGGTGCATCGGAAACTAACACTGGCATCCCAGGAAATGTTCATACCACCAACTTTTTGGGGCGTTATTCCTCGTGGACAGAGGTCAGGATTATGCCTTTTGCATTCAATCCCGATGTAATTTATGTGATTCATCGTCAATGTGAAGGTATAAGGGTTGCATATTTTTAAGTGGTGGTGCATAGGAATCGTACACTGGCATCCCGCGTATTTTTATAACACCGACTCTTTGTGGCGTTACTCCTCGTGGACAGAGGTCGGCATTGTGCTTTTTGCATTTAATCCCGTTGCAATTTATGTGATTCATCGTCAATGTGAAGGGCCAAGGGTTGCATATTTTAATGTGGTGGTGCATCGGAATCAAACACTGGCATCTGAGGTATTTTTATAGCACCGACCCTTTGAGGCATTACTCCTCGTGGACAGAGGTTGGCATTGTGCCTTTTGCATTCAATTCCGATGCAATTTATGTGATTTATCGTCATTGTGAAGGTCAAAGGGTTGCATATTGTTAAGTGGTGGTGCATGGGAATCGTACACTGGCATCCAAGGAAATGATCATAGCACCGTACTATTGAGGCGTTTCTCCTCGTGGACAGAGGTCGGCATTGCGCCTTTTGTATGAAATCCCGATGCAATTTCTGAGTTTCATCGTCAATGTGAAATTCCAAGGGGTGCAGAGAACCTGTGGTGGTGCATCGGAATCGAACACTGGCATCCCAGGGAATTTCAATAGCACAGACTCTTTGAGGCGTTACTACTCGTGGACAGAGGTCGGCATTGTTCCTTTTGCTCTCAATCCCTATGCAATTTCTGTGATTCATCGTCAAAGTGAAGGTATAAGGGTTGCATGTTTTTAGGAGGTGCTGCATAGGAATCGTACACTGGTATCCAAGGAATTTTTCATAGCACCGAATTATTGAGGCGTTTCTCCTCGTGGACAGAGGTAGGCATTGTGCCTTTTGTATTCAATCCCGATGCAATTTCTGTGTTTCATCGTCAATGTGAGTTTCCAAGGGTTGCAGAAAACCCTTAGTGGGGCATCAGAATCGAGCAGTGTCATCGCAGGACATTTTCGTAACACCGACACTTTGAGGATTTACTCCTTGTGGACCGAGGTCGCCATTATGCATTTGTATTCAATCCCGATGCAATTTCTGTGTTTCATCGTCAATGTGAGTTTCCAAGGGTTGCAGAAAACCTGTAGTGGTGCATCGGAATCGAACACTGGCATCCCAGGGAATTTCCATTGCACCAAATTTTTGAGGCGTTTCTGCTCGTGGACAGAGGTCACCATTATGCCTTTTGTATTCAAACCCGATGCCATTTATGTGATTCATCGTCAAGTTGATGGTCCAAGGGTTGCATGTTTTTAAGTGGCGGTGCATAGGCATCGTACACTGGCATCCAAGGAAATTTTCATAGCACTTAATTTTTGAGGCGTTTTTCCCCATGGACAGAGGCTGGCATGTATTCAATCCCGATGCAATATCTGTGTTTCATCGTCAACGTGAATTTCTAAGGGTTGCAGTAAACCTGTAGTGGTGCAGCGGAATCGAACACTGGCCTTCCAGGAATTGTTTTAAACACCGACTCTTTGAAGCGTTACTCCCCCTGGGCATTGAGACTTGTGTATTCAATACCGATGCAATTTCTGTGTTTCTTCGTCGATGTTAGGGCCATAAGGTTGCCGAAAACCTGTAGTGCTGCATCGGAATCGAACACAGGCATCCCAGGAACATTTTTATTGCACAGAATATCTGAGGCGTTAACCCTCCTGGACAGAAGTCAGCATTGTGATTTTCGTATTCGAACGCGATGCAAATTCTGTGTTTCATCGGCAATGTGAGGGTCCAAGAATTGCAGGAAGACTGTAGTGGTGCATCGGAATCGAACCCTGGCATCCTAGGGAATTTCCACAGCACAGACTCTTAGAGGCGTTACTCCTCGTGGACAGAGTTCGGCATTGTGCCTTTTGCATTCAATCCCGATGCAATTTCTGTGATTCATCGTCAATGTGTAGGTCCAAGGGATGCAGAAAACCAGTAGCGCTGCTTCGAAATCGAACACTGGCATCCCAGGAAATTTTCATAGCACTGACTCTTTGCGGCGTAACTCCTCGTGGACAGAGGTCGGCATTGTGCCTTTTGCATTCAATCCCGATGCAATTTCTCTGTTTCATCGTCAATGTGAATTTCTAAGGCATGCAGAAAACCTGTAGTGGTGCATCGGAATCGAACACTGGCATCCCAGGATATTTTTATACACCAAATTTTTTAAAGCGTTATTCCGCGTGGACAGAGGTCAGAATTGTGCCTTTTGCATTCAATCACCATGTAATTTATGTAATTCATCGTCAATGTGAAGGTCCAAAGGTTGCATTTTTTAAGTGGTGGTGCACAGGAATCAAACACGGGCATCCCACGTATTTTTATAACACCGACCCTTTGGGGCTTACTCCTCGTGGACAGAGGTCGGCATTGTGCCTTTTGCATTCAATTCCGATGCAAATTATGTGAATCATCGTCATTGTGAAGGTCAAACGATGCATATTGTTAAGTGGTGGTGCATATGAATCGTACACTGTCATCCAAGGAAATATTCAGAGCAACGAATTTTTGAGGCGTTTTTACTCGTGGACAGAGGTCGGCATTGTGTCTTTTGTAGTCAATCCGGATGCAATTTCTGTGTTTCATCGTCAATGTGAAATTACAAGGGTTGCTGAAACCTTTAGTAGCGCATCGAAATCGAACAGTGTCATCCCAGGAAATTTTCATAGCACCGACTCTTTGAGGCATTACACCTTGTGGACCGAGGTCGGCATTATACATTTTGCATTCAATCCCGATGCAATTTCTGTGTTTCATCGTCAATGTGAAATTCCAAGGGGTGCAGAGAACCTGTGGCGGTGCATCGGAATCGAACACTGGCATCACAGGGAATTTTCATAGCACAGACTCTTTGAGGCGTTACTACTCGTGGACCGAGGTCGGCATTGCTCCTTTTGCACTCAATCCCGATGCAATTTCTATGTTTCATCGTCAATGTGAGTTTCCAAGGGTTGCATAAAACCTTTAGTGGTGCATCGGTATCGAACAGTGTCATCCCAGGAAATTTTCGTAACACCGACACTTTGAGGATTTACTCCTCGTGGACCGAGGTCGCCATTATGCATTTTGTATTCAAACCCGATGCAATTTCTGTGTTTCGTCGTCAACGTGAATTTCCAAGGGTTGCAGAAAACCTTTACTGGTGCATCGGAATCGAATACTGGCATCCAAGGAAACTTAATTGCACCGACATTTTGAGGCGTTTCTCCTCGTGGACAGAGGTCAACATTGTGCCCTTTGTATTCTATCCTGATGCAATTTCTGTGTTTCATCGTCACTGTGAATTTCCAAGGGTTGCACAGAACCTGTAGTGGTACATCCGAATCGAACACAGGTATCCCAGGAACTTTCCCTAGCTCCACCTCTTTGCGGCGTTACTCATCGAGGACAGATGTTGGCATTGTGACTTTTGCATTCTATCCCGATGCAATTTATGTGATTCATCGTCCATTTGACGGTCCAAAGGTTCCATACTTTTAAGTGGTGGTGCATCGGAATCGTACTCTGGCATCCAAGGAAACTTTCATAGCACCGAATTTTTAGGCGTTTCTCCTCGTGGACAGAGGTCGGCATTGTGCCTATTGTATTCAATCCCGATGCAATTTCTGTCTTTCATCGTCAATGTGAATTTCCAAGGGTTGCAGAAAACCTGTAGTGGTGCATCAGAATCGAACACTGGCATCCCAGGGAATTTCCATAGCACCAAATTTTTGAGGCGTTTCTCTACGTGGACAGAGATCAGCATTATACCTTTCGTATTCAATCCCGATGCAATTTATGTGATTCATCGTCAATGTGAAGGTCCAAGGGTTGCATATTTTTAAGGGGTGGTGCATCGGAATCGAACACTGGCATCCGAGGTATTTTTATAGCACCGACCCTTTGAGGCGTTACTCCTCGTGGACAGAGGTCGGCATTGTGCCTTTTGCATTCAATTCCGGTGCAATTTATGTGATTCATCGTCATTGTGAAGGTCAACGGTTTGCATAATGTTAAGTGGTGGCGCACAGGAATCGTACACTGGCATCCAAGGAAATGATCAAAGCACCGAATTTTTGAGGCGTTTCTCCTCGTTTACAGCTGTTGGCATTGTTCCTTTTGCACTCAATCCCGATGCAATTTCTGCGATTCATCGTCAGTGTGAAGGTATGAGGGTTGCATATTTTTAAGTGGTGTTGCATAGGAATCGTATACTTGTATCCAAGGAATTTTTCATATAACCGAATTATTGAGGCGTTTCTCCTCGTGGACAGTGGTCGGCATTGTTCCATTTGTATTCAATCCCGATGCAATTTTTGTGTTCCATCGACAATGTGAGTTTCCAAGGGTTGCAGAAAACCATTAGTGGTGTATCGGAATCGAACAGTGTCATCCCAGGAAATTTTCGTAACACCGACACTTTGAGGATTTACTCCTTGTTCACCGAGGTCGCCATTATGCATTTTGTATTCAGTCCCGGCTCAGTTTCTGTGTTCATCGTCAACGTGAATTTCCTAGGGTTGCAGAAAACCTTTAGTGGTGCATCGGACTCGAATACCGGCATCCAAGGAAACTTAATTGCACTGACATTTTGAGGCGTTTCTCCTCGTGGGCAGAGGTCGGCTTTGTGCCTTTTGTATTCAATCCCAATGCAAAATCTGTCTTTCATCATCAATGTGAATTTCCAAGGGTTGCAGAGAACATGTAGTGGGTCATCGAAATCGAACTCTGGCATCCAAGGAAATTTTCATAGCACCGAATTTTTGAGGCGTTTCTACTCGTGGGCAGAGTTCGGCATTGTGCCTTCAGTATTCTAACCCGATGCAATTTCTGTGTTTCATCGTCAATGTGAATTTCCTAGGATGGCAGAAAAAATTTAGTGGGTCGGCGGAATCGAACACTGGCATCCAAGGAAATTTAATTGCACCGATTTTTTAGGCGTCTCTCCTCGTGGACAGAGGTCGGCATTGTGTCCTTTGTATTCAATCCCGATGCAATTTCTGTGTTTCCTCGTCAATGTGAATTTCCAAGGGTTGCAGATAACCTGTAGTGGTGCATACGAATCGAACACTGGCATCCCAGGAAGCTTTCATAGCACCACCTCTTTGCGGCGTTACTCCTCGTTTACAGATGTTGGCATTGTGCCTTTTGCATTCAATCCCGATGCAATTTATGTGATTCATTCTCAATGTGAAAGTCCGAGGGATGCATATATTTAAGTGATGCTGCATAGGAATCTTACACTGGCTTCCAACGAAATTTTCATAGCACCGGATTTTCGAAGCGTTTCTCCTCGTGGACAGAGGTCAGCATTAGCCCTTTAGTTTTCAATCCCGATGCAATTTATGTGATTCATCTACAATGTGAAGGTCCAAAAGTTGCATGTTTTTAAGTGGTTCTGCATAGGAATCGTACACTGGCATCCAAGGAAATTTTGATAGCACCGAATTTTTGAAGCGTTTCTCCGCGTGGACTGTGGTTGGCATTGTGCCTTTTGTATTCAATCCCGATGCAATATCTATGTTTCATCGTCAATGTGAATTTCCAAGGGTTGTAGAAAGCCTGTAGTGGTGCATCGGAATCGAAGACTGGCGTCCCAGGCAATTTTCATAGCACCGACTCTTTGCGGCTTTACTCCACGTGGACAGATGTCGGCATTGTGCCTTTCGCATTCAATCCCGATGCAATTTATGTGATTCATCGTCAATTTGACGGTCCAAGGGTTCCATACTTTTAAGTGGTGGTGCATCGGAAGCGTACACTGGCATCCAAGGAAATTTTCATAGCACCGAATTTCTGAGGCGTTTCTCCTCGTGGACAGAGGTCGGCATTGTGCCTTTTCTATTCAATCCCATTGCAATTTCTGTCTTTCATCGTCAATGTGAATTTCCAAGGGTTGCAGAAAACCGGTAGTGGTGCATCGGAATCGAACACTGGCATCCCAGGAAATTTTCATAGCACCGAAATTTTGCGGCGTTTCTCATCGTGGACAGAGGTCGGCATTGTGCTTTTTATATTCAATCCCGATGCATTTTCTGTAATTCATCGTCAATGTGAAAGTCCAACGGTTGCATATTTCTAAGAGGTGGTGAATAGGAATCGCACACTGGCATCCCACGTATTTTATATAACACCGACTCTTTGCGGCGTTACTCCGCGTGGACAGGGGTCGGCATTGTGCTTTTTGCATTCAATCCCGATGCAATTTATGTGATTCATCGTCAATGTGAAGGTCTAAGTGTTGCATTTTTTTAAGTGGTGGTGCATCGGAATCGAACACTGGCACCCCAGGTATTTTTATAGTATCGACCCTTTGAGGCGTTACTCCTCGTGGACAGAGGTCGACATCGCGCCTTTTGCATTCAATTCCGGTGCAATTTATGTGATTCCACGTCAATGTGAAGGTCAAAGGGTTGCATATTGTTAAGTAGTGGTGCATTGCACTCGTACACTGACATCCAAGGAAATGATCATTGCACCGAATTTTTGAGGCGTTTCTCCTCGTGGACAGAGGTCGGCATTGTGCCTTTTGTAGTCAATCCCGATGCAATTTCTGTGTTTCGTCGTCAATGTGAAATTACAAGGGTTGCTAAAACCTTTAGTGGTACATCGAAATCATACAGTGTCCTACCAGGAAATTTTCATAGCACCGCCTCTTTGAGGAGTTACTCTTTCTGGACCCAGGTCGGCATTATATATTTTGCATTCAACCCCAATGCAATTTTTGTGTTTCATCGTCAATGTGAAATTCCAAGGGGTGCATAGAACCTGTGGTGGTGCATCGGAATCGAACACCGGCATCCCAGGAAATTTCCATAGCACAGACTCATTGAGGGGTTACTACTCGTGGACAGAGGTCGGCATTGTTCCATTTGCACTCAATCCCGATGCAATTTCTGTGATTCATCGTCAGTGTGAAGGTATAAGGATTGCATATTTTTAAGTGGTGCTGCATTGGAATCGTACACTGGTATCCAAGGAATTTTTCATAGCACCGAATTATTGAGGCGTTTCTCCTCGTGGACAGAGGTCGGCATTGTGCTTTTTGTATTCAATCCCGATGCAATTTGTGTGTTTCATCGTCAATGTGAGTTTCCAACGGCTGCAGAAAACCTTTAGTGGTGCATCGGAATCGAACAGTGTCATCCCGGGAAATATTCGTAACACCGACACTGAGGATTTACTCCTTGTGGACCGAGGTCGCAATTATGCATTTTGTATTCATTCCCGGCGCAATTTCTGTGTTTCATCGTCAACGTGAATTTCAAAGGGTTGCAGAAAACCTTTAATGGTGCATCGGAATCGAACAGTGTCATCTCAGGAAATTTTCGTAACACCGACACTTTGAGGCATTACTCCTTGTGGACGGAGGCCGGCATTCTGCCTTTTGTATTCAATCCCAATTCAATTTCTGTCTCTCATCGTCAATGTGAATTTCCAAGGGTTGCAGAAAACCGGTAGTGGTGCATCGGAATCGAACACTGGCATCCCAGGGAATTTCCATAGCACCAAATTTTTGAGGCGTTTCTCCTCGTGGACAGAGGTCAGCAATACGCCTTTTGTATACAATCCCGATGCCATTTATGTGATTCATCGTCAATGTGAAGGTGCAAGAGTTGCATGTTTTTAAGTGGTGGTGCATAGGAATCGTACACTGGCATCCGAGGAAATTTTGATAGCACCGAATTTTAGAGGCGTTTTTCCTCATCGACAGAGGTTGCCTTTATTCCTTTTGTATTCAATCCCGATGCTATATCTGTGTTTCATCGTCAATGTGAATTTCCAAGGGTTGCAGAAAACCTGTGGTGGTGCATCGGAATCGAACACTGGCGTCCCAGGAAATTCTCATAGCACCGACTCTTTGCGGCTTTACTCCTCGTGGATTGATGTCGGCATTGTGCCTTTCGCATTCAATCCCGATGCAATTTATGTGATTCATCGTCAATTTGACGGTCCAAGGGTTCCATACTCTTAAGTGGTGCTGCATCGCAATCGAACACTGGCATCTCAGGAAATTTTCATAGCACCGAGGTTTTGTGGCGTTTCCCCTCGTGGACAGAGGTCGGCATTGTGCCATTTATTTTCAATCACGATGCAATTTCTGTGATTCATCGTCAATGTGAAGGTCCAAGGGTTGCATATTTTTAAGTGGTGGTGCTTAGGAGTCGTACACTGGCATCCAAGGAAATTTTCATAACACCGAATTTTTGAGACGTTTCTCCTCAAGGACAGAGGTCGGCATTGTGCCTTTTGTATTCAATCCCGATGCAATTTCGGTGTTTCATCGTCAATGTGAATTTCCAAGGGTTGCAGAAAACCTGTAGTGGTGCATCGGAATCGAACACTGGCATCCCTGGAAAATTTCATAACACCGACTCCTTGAGGCGTTACTCCTCGTGGACAGGGGTCGGCAATGTGTTTTTTGCATTCAATCCCGATGCAATTTATGTGATTCATCGTCAATGTGAAGGTCGAAGGGCTGCATATATTTAAGTGGTGGTGCATCGGAAACGAACACTGGCATCCCAGGTATTTTTATAGCACCTACCCTTTGATTCGTTACTCCTCGTGGACAGAGGTCGGCTGTGTGCCTTTTGTATTCAATCCCAATGCAACTTCTGTCTCTCATCTTCAATGTGAGTTTCCAAGGGTTGCAGAATACCTTTAGTGGTGCATCGGAATCGAACAGTGTCATCCCAGGAAAATTTCGTAACATCGACACTTTGAGAATTTACTCCTTGTGGACCGAGGTCGCCATTATCCATTTTGTAATCAATCCCTATGCAATTTCTGTGTTTCGTCGTCAACGTGAATTTCCAAGGGTTGCAGAAAACCTTTAGTGGTGCATCGGAATCGAATACTCTAATCCAAGGAAACTTAATTTCACTGACATTTTGAGGCGTTTCTCCTCGTGGACAGAGGTCAGCTTTGTGCCTTTTGTATTCAATCCCAATGCAATTTCTGTCTTTCATCTTCATTGTGAATTTCCAATGGTTGCTGAAAACCTGTAGTGGTGAATCGGAATTGAACCCTGGCATCCAAGGAAATTTTCATAGCACCGAATTTTTGAGGCGTTTCTACTCGTGGGCAGAGTTCGGCATTGTGCCTTCAGTATTCTAACCCGATGCAATTTCTGTGTTTCATCGTCAATGTGAATTTCCTAGGATAGCAGAAAAAATTTAGTGGGTCGGCGGAATCGAACACTGGCATCCAAGGAAATTTAACTGCACCGATTTTTTAGGCGTCTCTCCTCGTGGACAGAGGCCGGCATTGTGTCCTTTGTATTCAATCCCGATGCAATTTCTGTGTTTCCTCGTCAATGTGAATTTCCAAGGGTTGCAGATAACCTGTAGTGGTGCATACGAATCGAACACTGGCATCCCAGGAAGTTTTCATAGCACCACCTCTTTGCGGCGTTACTCCTCGTTTACGGATGTTGGCATTGTGCCTTTTGCATTCAATCCCGATGCAATTTATGTGATTCATTCTCAATGTGAAAGTCCGAGGGATGCATATTTTTAAGTGATGCTGCATAGGAATCTTACACTGGCTTCCAACGAAATTTTCATAGCACCGGATTTTCGAAGCGATTCTCCTCGTGGACAGAGGTCAGCATTAGCCCTTTAGTTTTCAATTCCGATGCAATTTATGTGATTCATCGTCAATGTGAAGGTCCAAAAGTTGCATGTTTTTAAGTGGTTCTGCATAGGAATCGTACACTGGCATCCAAGGAAATTTTGATAGCACCGAATTTTTGAGGCGTTTCTCCGCGTGGACTGTGGTTGGCATTGTGCCTTTTGTATTCAATCCCGATGCAATATCTATGTTTCATCGTCAATGTGAATTTCCAAGGGTTGTAGAAAGACTTTAGTGGTGCATCGGAATCGAACACTGGCGTCCCAGGCAATTTTCATAGCACCGACTCTTTGCGGCTTTACTCCACGTGGACAGATGTCGGCATTGTGCCTTTCGCATTCAATCCCGATGCAATTTATGTGATTCATCGTCAATTTGACGGTCCAAGGGTTCCATACTTTTAAGTGGTGGTGCATAGGAATCGTACACTGGCATCCACGGAAATTTTCATTGCACCGAATTGTTGAGGCTTTTCTCCTCGAGGACAGAGGTCGGCATTATGCCTTTTGTATTCTATCACGATGCAATTTCTGTGTTTCAAAGTCAATGCGAATTTCCAGGGGTTGCAGAAAACCTGTATTGGTGCATCGGAAGCGTACACTGGCATCCAAGGAAACTTTCATAGCACCGAATTTCTGAGGCGTTTCTCCTCGTGGACAGAGGTCGGCATTGTACCTTTTCTATTCAATCCCATTGCAATTTCTGTCTTTCATCGTCAATGTGAATTTCCAAGGGTTGCAGAAAACCGGTAGTGGTGCATCGGAATCGAACACTGGCATCCCAGGAAATTTTCATAGCACCGAAATTTTGCGGCGTTTCTCATCGTGGACAGAGGTCGGCATTGTGCTTTTTATATTCAATCCCGATGCATTTTCTGTAATTCATCGTCAATGTGAAAGTCCAAGGGTTGCATATTTCTAAGTGGTGGTGAATAGGAATCGCACACTGGCATCCCACGTATTTTATATAACACCGACTCTTTGCGGCGTTACTCCGCGTGGACAGGGGTCGGCATTGTGCTTTTTGCATTCAATCCCGATGCAATTTATGTGATTCATCGTCAATGTGAAGGTCTAAGTGTTGCATTTCTTTAAGTGGTGGTGCATCGGAATCGAACACTGGCACCCCAGGTATTTTTATAGTATCGACTCTTTGAGGCGTTACTCCTCGTGGACAGAGGTCGACATCGCGCCTTTTGCATTCAATTCCGATGCAATTTATCTGATTCCACGTCAATGTGAAGGTCAAAGGGTTGCATATTGTTAAGTGGTGGTGCATTGCACTCGTACACTGACATCCAAGGAAATGATCATTGCACCGAATTTTTGAGGCGTTTCTCCTCGTGGACAGAGGTCGGCATTGTGCCTTTTGTAGTCAATCCCGATGCAATTTCTGTGTTTCGTCGTCAATGTGAAATTACAAGGGTTGCTGAAACCTTTAGTGGTACATCGAAATCATACAGTGTCATCCCAGGAAATTTTCATAGCACTGCCTCTTTGAGGAGTTACTCTTTCTGGACCGAGGTCGGCATTATATATTTTGCATTCAACCCCAATGCAATTTTTGTGTTTCATCGTCAATGTGAAATTCCAAGGGGTGCATAGAACCTGTGGTGGTGCATCGGAATCGAACACCGGCATCCCAGGAAATTTCCATAGCACAGACTCATTGAGGGGTTACTACTCGTGGACAGAGGTCGGCATTGTTCCATTTGCACTCAATCCCGATGCAATTTCCGTGATTCATCGTCAGTGTGAAGGTATAAGGATTGCATATTTTTAAGTGGTGCTGCATAGGAATCGTACACTGGTATCCAAGGAATTTTTCATAGCACCGAATTATTGAGGCGTTTCTCCTCGTGGCCAGAGGTCGGCATTGTGCTTTTTGTATTCAATCCCGATGCAATTTCTGTGTTTCATCGTCAATGTGAGTTTCCAACGGCTACAGAAAACCTTTATTGGTGCATCGGAATCGAACAGTGTCATCCCGGGAAATATTCGTAACACCGACACTGAGGATTTACTCCTTGTGGACCGAGGTCGCAATTATGAATTTTGTATTCATTCCCGACGCAATTTCTGTGTCTCATCGTCAACGTGAATTTCAAAGGGTTGCAGAAAACCTTTAGTGGTGCATCGGAATCGAACAGTGTCATCCCAGGAAATTTTCGTAACACCGACACTTTGAGGCATTACTCCTTGTGGATGGAGGCCGGCATTCTGCCTTTTGTATTCAATCCCAATTCAATTTCTGTCTCTCATCGTCAATGTGAATTTCCAAGGGTTGCAGAAAACCGGTAGTGGTTCATCGGAATCGAACACTGGCATCCCAGGGAATTTCCATAGCACCAAATTTTTGAGGCGTTTCTCCTCGTGGACAGAGGTCAGCAATACGCCTTTTGTATACAATCCCGATGCCATTTATGTGATTCATCGTCAATGTGAAGGTGCAAGAGTTGCATGTTTTTAAGTGGTGGTGCATAGGAATCGTACACTGGCATCCGAGGAAATTTTGATAGCACCGAATTTTAGAGGCGTTTTTCCTCATCGACAGAGGTTGCCTTTATTCCTTTTGTATTCAATCCCGATGCTATATCTGTGTTTCATCGTCAATGTGAATTTCCAAGGGTTGCAGAAAACCTGTAGTGGTGCATCGGAATCGAATACTGGCGTCCCAGGAAATTCTCATAGCACCGACTATTTGCGGCTTTACTCCTCGTGGATTGATGTCGGCATTGTGCCTTTCGCATTCAATCCCGATGCAATTTATGTGATTCATCGTCAATTTGATGGTCCAAGGGTTCCATACTCTTAAGTGGTGCTGCATCGCAATCGAACACTGGCATCTCAGGAAATTTTCATAGCACCGAAATTTTGTGGCGTTTTCCCTCGTGGACAGTGGTCGGCATTGTGCCATTTATTTTCAATCACGATGCAATTTCTGTGATTCAATTTCAATGTGAAGGTCCAAGGGTTGCATATTTTTAAGTGGTTGTGCTTAGGAGTCGTACACTGGCATCCAAGGAAATTTTCATAACACCGAATTTTTGAGACGTTTCTCCTCAAGGACAGAGGTCGGCATTGTGCCTTTTGTATTCAATCCCGATGCAATTTCGGTGTTTCATCGTCAATGTGAATTTCCAAGGGTTGCAGAAAACCTGTAGTGGTGCATCGGAATCGAACACTGGCATCCCTGGAAAATTTCATAACACCGACTCCTTGAGGCGTTACTCCTCGTGGACAGGGGTCGGCAATGTGCTTTTTGCATTCAATCCCGATGCAATTTATGTGATTCATCGTCAATGTGAAGGTCGAAGGGCTGCATATATTTAAGTGGTGGTGCATCGGAATCGAACACTGGCATCCCAGGTATTTTTATAGCACCTACCCTTTGAGGCGTTACTCCTCGTGGACAGAGGTCGGCTTTGTGCCTTTTGTATTCAATCCCAATGCAACGTCTGTCTCTCATCTTCAATGTGAGTTTCCAAGGGTTGCAGAATACCTTTAGTGGTGCATCGGAATCGAACTGTGTCATCCCAGGAAAATTTCGTAACATCGACGCTTTGAGAATTTACTCCTTGTGGACCGAGGTCGCCATTATCCATTTTGTAATCAATCCCTATGCAATTTCTGTGTTTCATCGTCAACGTGAATTTCCAAGGGTTGCAGAAAACCTTTAGTGGTGCATCGGAATCGAATACTCTAATCCAAGGAAACTTAATTTCACTGACATTTTGAGGCGTTTCTCCTCGTGGACAGAGGTCAGCTTTGTGCCTTTTGTATTCAATCCCAATGCAATTTCTGTCTTTCATCTTCATTGTGAATTTCCAATGGTTGCTGAAAACCTGTAGTGGTGCATCGGAATCGAACAGTGTCATCCCAGGAAATTTTTGTAACACCGACACTTTGAGGCGTTACTATTTGTGGACCGAGGTCGGCATTCTGCCTTTTGTAATCAATCTCGATGCAATTTCTGAGTTTCATCGTCAATGTGAATTTCCAAGGATTGCATAGAACCTGTAGTGGTGCATCGGAATCGAACACTGGCATCCAAGGAAATTTTCATAGCACCAAATTTTTGAGGCGTTTCTACTCGTGAACTGACTTCGGCAATGTGACTTTAGTATTCAAACCCGATGCAATTTCTGTGTTTCATAGTCAATGCGAATTTCCACGGATTGCAGAAAAAAATTTAGTGGTGCGGCGGAATCGAACACTGGCATCCAAGGAATTTTAATTCCACCGAATTTTTGAGGCGTTTTTCCTCGTGGACAGAGTTTGGCATTGTGCCTTTTGTATTCAATCCCAATGCAATATCTGTGTTTCATCGTCAATGTGAATTTCCAAGGGTTGCAGAATAAATGTAGTGGTGCATCAGAATCGAACACTGGCGTTGCAGGAAAATTTCAAAGCACCGACTCTTTGCAGCGTAACTCCTCGTGGACAGATGTCGGCATTGTGCCTTTCGTATTCATTCCCGATGCAATTTATGTGATTCATCGTTAATTTGACGGTCCAAGAGTTCCATACTTTTAAGTGGTGGTGCATAGGAATCGTACACTGGCATCCAAGGAAATTTTCAATGCACACAATTTTTGAGGCTTTTCTCCTCGTGGACAGAGGTCGGCATTGTGCCTTTTGTATTCTATCCTGATGCAATTTCTTTGTTTCAAAGTCAATGTGAATTTTCAGGGGTTGTAGAAAACCTGTAGTGGTGCATCGAAAGCGTACACTGGCAAGCAAGGAAATTTTCATAGCACCGAATTTTTGAGGCGTTTCTCCTCGTGGACCGAGGTCGGCATTGTGCCTTTTGTATTCAATCCCGATGCAATTTCTGTCTTTCATCGTCAATGTGAATTTCCAAGGGTTGCAGAAAACCGGTAGTGGTGCATCAGAATTCAACACTGGCATCCCAGGAAATTTTCATAGCACCGAAATTTTGCGGCGTTTCTCCTCGTGGACAGAGGTCGGCATTGTGCCTTTTGTATTCAATCCCGATGCAATTTCTGTGATTCATCATCAATGTGAAGGGCCAAGAGTTGCATAATTTTAAGTGGTGGTGCATAGGAATCGTACACTGGCATCCAAGGAAATTTTCATAGCACCGACTTTTTGAGGCGTTTCTCCTCATGGACAGTGGTCGGCATTGTTCTTTTTGTATTCAATCCCGATGCTATACCTGTGTTCCATCGTAATTGGGAAGCTCCAAGGGTTGCAAATAACCAGTGGTGGTGCATCGGAATCGAACACTGGCATCCCAGGTATTTTTATAGCACCGACTCCTTGAGGCGTTACTCCACCTGGACAGTCGTCAGCATTGTACCTTTTGTATTCTATCCCGATGCAACTTCTGGGTTTCATCGTCAATGTGAGGGTCCAACGTTTGCTGAATTTCAATTTTGGTGCATCGGAATCGTACACTGGCGTCCAAGGAAATTATCATTGGACCGACTTTGTGAGGAGATTCTTCTCGTGACAGAGGTTCCCTGCCGCCGTTGGATAAGGAGCTGCAGCAGCAAGTCGTATACTCCGAGTTCACTCATTTGTTACATAGTTTAATTCTTAATTTCTTTGCGTGTTTTTGGCACTTGCATTGTTTAATTCATGAATTTCCGGCGTATTATAGTATTTGAGAGTTGTAGCATCGCGTTTTAGTCACTGAATGGTGTAAAGTCGCGTGGTCGTTTGTCTTCTGTTTTTGTTTTGAACGGCCGGTGTCGGTTGGTCACAGTCAGTGTGCTCCCTGCCGCCGTTTAATAAGCAGCTACTGCATCAAGTCGTATACTCCAGCTCACTCATTTGTTACATAGTTTAATTCTCAATTTCTTTGCGTGTTTTTGGTACTTGCATTGTTTAATTCATAAATTTCGGACGTATTATAGTATCTGAGAGTTGTAGCATAGCGTTTTTGTACCTGAATAGTGTAAAATCGCGTAGTCTCCTTCCGCCGCCGAGCAGTGTGTCAGCAGTGCGCAAGTAGCAGCATTACTGCATTTACTAGGCAATCTTGTATTTTAATAACCGTTTAAATTTTGTCGATTTGTTTGCGCTCTCTGTAGATTAGTTCAGACGTTCTTTGCACAAGGTTTTAGCATGGATAGGGACTGCAACTGCTGTGTTCGGATGCAGGCAACGTTGGCATCCTTTCACTCCCAGCTTCAGGCAGTGTTGGCTTCAGTCACACAGCTTGAGGCTGTTGCCAATGGACATCACTGTGGGGGTTCGGATGGGGGTTTGTCGGGGATGGCCAGCTCCTCCCACGCATCCCCCGATCGGACTACGACTGTGGTTGCCCGGGATACTGCCCGCATTGAGGCTGATCCCTCACCTGTGGTAGAGTGGGTGGTCGTCTCAAGATGTGGCAGAGGGCGAAAGACATTCCGGAGGACTGAACGGAAGGCCTCTCCAGTTTGTATGACGAACTGGTTTCAGGCTCTGTCTCAGGCTGATACTGATCTTTGGCCTGACATGGCTGCTTGTCCTGTTCCAGAGGTTGCCCCTCAGTCTATAAGATCCTGGCGGTCGCAGAGGGTGGGCTTACTGGTAGTTGGGAGCTCCAACTTCATGCGCGTGATGGGGCCCCTTAGGGAAATGGCAGCAAGAGGGGGGAAGAAAACCAATGTGCACTCCATGCGCATACCGGGGGGAGTCATTCCAGATGTGGAAAGGGTCCTTCCGGATGCCATGAAGGGTACAGGGTGCACCCATCTGCAGGTGGTCGCTCATGTCGGCACCAATGATGTGTGTCGCTATTGATCGGAGGATATCCTCTCTGGCTTCCGGCGGCTATCTGATTTGGTGAAGACTGCCAGTCTCGCTAGCGGGATGAAAGCAAAGCTCACCATCTGCAGCATCGTCGACAGGACTGACTGGAGACCTTTGGTACAGAGCCGAGTGGAGGGTCTGAATCAGAGGCTGAGACGGTTCTGCGACCATGTGGGCTGCAGATTCCTCGACTTGCGCCATAGGGTGGTAGGGTTTCGGTTTCCGCTGGATAGGTCAGGAGTCCACTACACGCAACAAGCGGCTACACGGGTAGCAGGGGTAGTGTGGCGTGGGCTGGGCGGTTTTTTTAGGTTAGATGGCCTTGGGCAAGTACAGAAAGCACAACAGCCTCAACGGGTGCGGGGCAAAGTCAGGACATGCGGGGACCAAGCAGCAATCAGTATTGTAATTGTCAACTGTCGAAGCTGCATTGGTAAAGTACCGGAACTTCAAGTGCACCGAAGCTGAAATCGTTATAGGTACAAAAAGCTGGCTGAAGCCAGAGATAAATTCAGCCGAAATTTTTACAAAGGTAAAGACGGTGTTAAGAAAGGATAGATTGCATGCAACCGGTGGTGGAGTGTTCGTCACTGTTACTAGTAGTTTATCCTGTAGTGAAGTAGACGTGGATAGTTCCTGTGGATTATTATGGGTGGAGGTTACACTCAACAACCGAGCTAGGTTAATAATTGGCTCCTTTTACAGACCTCCCGACTCAGCAGCATTAGTGGCAGAACAACTGAGAGAAAATTAGGAATACATTTCACATAAATTTTCTCAGCATGTTATAGTCTTAGGTGGAGATTTCAATTTACCAAATATAGACTGGGACACTCAGATGTTTAGGACGGATGGTAGGGACAGAGCATCGAGTGACATTATACTGAGTGCACTAACCGAAAATTACCTCGAGCAATTAAACAGAGAACCGACTCGTGGAGATAACATCTTGGACCTATTGATAACAAACAGACCCGAACTTTTCGAATCTGTATGTGCAGAACAAAAAATCAGTGATCATAAGGCCGTTGCAGCATCCCTGATATGGAAGTTAATAGGAATATAAAAAAAGGAAGGAAGGTTTATCTGTTTAGCAAGAGTAATGGAAGGCAGATTCCAGACTACGTAACAGATCAAAATGAAAATTTGTGTTCCGACACTGACAATGTTGAGTGTTTATGGAAAAAGTTCAAGGCAATCGTAAAATGCGTTTTAGACAGGTACGTTCCGAGTAAAACTGTGAGGGACGGGAAAATCCCACCGTGGTACAACAACAAAGTTAGGAAACTACAGCGAAAGCAAAGAGGGCTTCACTCCAAGTTTAAACGCAGCCAAAACCTCTTAGACAAACAGAAGCTACACGATGTCAAAGTTAGCGTAAGGAGGGCTATGCGTGAGGCGTTCAGTGAATTCGAAAGTAAAATTCTATGTACCGACTTGACAGAAAATCCTAGGAAGTTCTGGTCTTACGTTAAATAAGTAACTGGCTCGAAACAGCATATCCAGACACTCCGGGATGATGATGGCATTGAAACAGAGGATGACACGCGTAAAGCTGAAATACTAAACACCTTTTTCCAAAGCTGTTTCACAGAGGAAGACCGCACTGCGGTTCCTTCTCCAAATCCTCGCACAAACGAAAAAATGGCTGACATCGAAATAAGTGTCCAAGGAATAGAAAAGCAACTGGTATCACTGAACAGTGGAAAGTCCACTGGACCTGACGGGATACCAATTCGATTCTACACAGAGTACGCGAAAGAACTTGCCCCCCTTCTAACAGCCGTGTACCGCAAGTCTCTAGAGGAACAGAGGGTTCCAAATGACTGGAAAAGAGCATAGGTAGTGCCAGTCTTCAAGAAGGGTCGTCGAGCAGATGCGCAAAACTATAGACCTACACTCCTGGAAATGGAAAAAAGAACACATTGACACCGGTGTGTCAGACCCACCATACTTGCTCCGAACACTGCGAGAGGGCTGTACAAGCAATGATCACACGCACGGCACAGCGGACACACCAGGAACCGCGGTGTTGGCCGTCGAATGGCGCTAGCTGCGCAGCATTTGTGCACTGCCGCCGTCAGTATCAGCCAGTTTGCCGTGGCATACGGAGCTCCATCGCAGTCTTTAACACTGGTAGCAAGCCGCGACAGCGTGGACGTGAACCGTATGTGCAGTTGACGGACTTTGAGCGAGGGCGTATAGTGGGCATGCGGGAGGCCGGGTGGACGTACCGCAAAATTGCTCAACACGTGGGGCGTGAGGTCTCCACAGTACATCGATGTTGTCGACAGTGGTCGGCGGAAGGTGCACGTGCCCGTCGACCTGGGACCGGACCGCAGCGACGCACGGATGCACGCCAAGAACGTAGGATCCTACGCAGTGCCGTAGGGGACCGCACCGCCACTTCCCAGCAAATTAGGGACACTGTTGCTCCTGGGGTATCGGCGAGGACCATTCGCAACCGTCTCCATGAAGCTGGGCTACGGTCCCGCACACCGTTAGGCCGTCTTCCGCTCACGCCCCAAAATCGTGCAGCCCGCCTCCAGTGGTGTCGCGACAGGCGTGAATGGAGGGACGAATGGAGACGTGTCGTCTTCAGCGATGAGAGTCGCTTCTGCCTTAGTGCCAATGATGGTCGTATGCGTGTTTGGCACCGTGCAGGTGAGCGCCACAATCAGGACTGCATACGACCGAGGCACACAGGGCCAACACCCGGCATCATGGTGTGGGGAGCGATCTCCTACACTGGCCGTACACCACTGGTGATCGTCGAGGGGACACTGAATAGTGCACGGGACATCCAAACCGTCATCGAACCCATCGTTCTACCATTCCTAGACCGGCAAGGGAACTTGCTGTTCCAACAGGACAATGCACGTCCGCATGTATCCCGTGCCACCCAACGTGTTCTAGAAGGTGTAAGTCAACTACCCTGGCCAGCAAGATCTCCGGATCTGTCCCCCATTGAGCATGTTTGTGACTGGATAAAGCGTCGTCTCACGCGGTCTGCACGTCCAGCACGAACGCTGGTCCAACTGAGGCGCCAGGTGGAAATGGCATGGCAAGCCGTTCCACAGGACGACATCCAGCATCTCTACGATCGTCTCCATGGGAGAATAGCAGCCTGTATTGCTGCGAAAGGTGGATATACACTGTACTAGTGCCGACATTGTGCATGCTCTGTTGCCTATGTCTATGTGCCTGTGGTTCTGTCAGTGTGATCATGTGATGTATCTGACCCCAGGAATGTGTCAATAAAGTTTCCCCTTCCTGGGACAATGAATTCACGGTGTTCTTATTTCAATTTCCAGGAGTGTATATCTCTGACGTCGATCTGTTGTAGAATTTTAGAACTTGTTTTTGCTCGAGTATCATGTCGTTTTTGGAAACCCAGAATCTACTATGTAGGAATCAACAAGGATTCCGGAAACAGCGATCGTGTGAGACACAACTCGCTTTATTTGTTCATGAGACCCAGAAAATATTAGATACAGGCTCCCAGGTAGATGCTATTTTTCTTGACTTCCGGAAGGCGTTCGATACAGTTCCGCACTGTCGCCTGATAAAGTAAGAGCCTACGGAATATCAGACCAGCTGTGTGGCTGGATTGAAGAGTTTTTAGCAAACAGAACACAGTATGTTGTTATCAATGGAGAGACATCTACAGACGTTAAAGTAACCTCTGGCGTGCCACAGGGGAGTGTTATGGGACCATTGCTTTTCACAATATATATAAATGACCTAGTAGATAGTGTCGGAAGTTCCATGCGGCTTTTCGTGGATGATGCTGTAGTATACAGAGAAGTTGCAGCATTAGAAAACTGTAGGCAAATGCAGGAAGATCTGCAGTGGATAGGCACTTGGTGCAGGGAGTGGCAACTGTCCCTAAACATAGACAAATGTAATGTAATGCGAATACATAGAAAGAAGGATCCTTTATTGTATGATTGTGTGATAGCAGAACAAACACTGGTAGCAGTTACTTCTGTAAAATATCTGGGAGTATGCGTGCGGAACGATTTGAAGTGGAATTATCAAATAAAATTAATTGTTGGTAAGGCGGGTACCAGGTTGAGATTCATTGGGAGAGTGCTTAGAAAATGTAGTCCATCAACGAAGGAGGAGGCTTACAAAACACTCGTTCGAACTATACTTGAGTATTGCTCATCAGTGTGGGATCCGTACCAGATCGGGTTGACAGAGGAGGTAGAGAAGATCCAAAGAAGAACGGCGCGTTTCGGCCCAGGGTTATTTGGTAACCCTGATAGCGTTACGGAGATGTTTAAAAAACTCAAGTGGCAGACTCTGCAAGAGAGGTGCTCTGCATCGCGGTGTAGCTTCCTCGCCAGGTTTCGAGAGGGTGCGCTTCTGGATGATGTATCGAATATATTGCTTCTACCTACTTATACCTCCCGAAGAGATCACGAATGTAAAATTAGAGAGATTAGAGCGCGCACGGAGGCTTTCAGACAGTCATTCTTCCTGCGAACCATTCGCGACTGGAACAGAAAGGGAGGTAATGACAGTGGCACGTAAAGTGCCCTCCGCCACACAACGTTGGGTGGCTTGTGGAGTATAAATGTGGATGTAGATGTAGGCCGGCATTGTGCCTTTTGTATTCAATCCCGATGCAATTCCTGTGTTTCATCGGCAATATGAAGGTCCAAGGGTTGCAGATAAACAGTGGTGGTGCATCGGAATCGTACACTGGCATCCAAGAAAATTTTCATAGCACCGACTTTTTGAATCGTTGCTCCTCGTGGAGAGAGGTCGGCATTGTGTTTTTGCATTCAATCCCGATGCAATTTCTGTGTATCATCGACAATGTGAATTTCCAATGGTTGCAGAAAACCTGTAGTGGTGCATCGGAATCGAACAGTAGCATCCCAGGATATTTTCATAACACCGACTATTTGAGGCATTACTGCTCCTGGACAGAAGTAGGCATTCTGTCTTTAGTATTCAATACCGATGTAATTTCTGTGTTTCATCGTGAATGTGAAGGTCGAAGGGTTGCAGAAAACCTGTACTTGTGCATCAGAATCGAACACTGGCATCCCAGGTAATTTTATAGCACTGAATCCTTGGGGGTTACCCCCCTGGACACGTGTCAGCATTGTGCCTTTTGTATTCAATCTCGATGCAATTTCTGGGTTTCATCGCCAATGTGAAGGTACAAGGTTTGCAGATTTTCAGTTTTGGTGCATCGGAATCGTACACTGGCATCCAAGGAAATTTTCAATGCATCGACATTTTGAGGCGTTTCTCCTCGTGGGCAGAGGTCAGCTTCGTGCCTTTTGTATTCAATCCCGATGCTATTTCTGTGTTTCATCGCCAATGTGAATTTCCAAGGGTTACAGAAAACCTGCAGTGGTGCATCGGTATTGAACACTGGCATCCCAGGAAATTTTCATACCACCGACTTTTTGTGGCGTTACTCCTCGTGGACAGAGGTCGGAATTGTGTTTTTTGTATTCAATCCCGATGCAATTTCTGTTTTTCATCATGAATGTGACGGTTGAAGGGTTGCAGAAAACCTGTACTGGTGCATCAGAATCGAACAGTGGCATACCTGGTAATTTTATGCACCGAATCATTGGGGGTTACTCCCCCTGGACACGCGTCGGCATTGTGCCTTTTGTATTCAATCCCGATGCAATTTCTGTGTTTCATGATGAATGTGAAGGTTGAAGGGTTGCAGAAAACCTGTACTGGTGCATCGGAATCGTACTCTGGCATCCAAGGAAATTTTCATTGCACCGACTTTTTGAGGCGTTTCTCCTTGTGGACAGAGGTCGGCTTTGTGCCTTTTGTATTCAATCCCGATGCAATTTCTGTGTTTCATCGTCAATGTGAATTTCCAAGGGTTGCAGAAAACCCGTATTGGTGCATCAGAGTGTGTGTGTGTGTGTGTGTGTGTGTGTGTGTGTGTGTGTGTGTGTGTGTGTGTGTGTGTTGGGGCTTATGGGCGCTCAACATCGAGGTCATCAGCGCCCTGACACCCATTAAAAGGAACGAATGTGGACAGACCTAATAAAACTGAAAAACCCACTCAAAGAAAGCAGAAAATGAAGGAAAAGAGTACATAAGAAAGTAAAACCGAAGGAAAGGGAAAACTTAGCAACAAGAATGCCACAGGAAATTGTCATTGGCTGGCCTCTTACATAAAATATGGGCGAGCTTTTCACACAGTAAACATGTTAAAATCCTCTCCCTAAAATATTTGTAAAAACATGTGACATGGCACAGAACTCTAAAACTTTAACCACATTGGTACGAGTGTTGCCTAAAGGAGATGGCAGGTCCGCCGGCAAGTCAGCCGCAGCCCGCTGGTCAGAAAATAAAACGCAATCCAATAAAACGTGGCGCACAGTGACCTGGATGCCGCAAGCACCACACATTGGAGGGTCCTCTCGCCGGAGCAGGAAGCCATGCGCCATAGGGCTGTGGTCTATTCGGAGCCGCGTGAGGAGAACCTCGTCCCGTCGATGGGGCTGGAAGGAAGTACACCACACACGCGTTGTGGGCTTCACTGTACGGGGCTTATTGTCAGTCACTTCCAGCCACTCATCCTCCCACCAACGCATGTCTCGTGAGCTCAACAGCGAGGTGAGTGCGTGCAAGGGGATAGCACACTGAGATACTTGTAGTTCGGGACACGCCTCCTTGGCTGCGAGATCCGCCCTTTCATTCCCAGCAATGCCGACATGCCCGGAACCCAGCAGAAAGCTACAACCCTCCCCAGTCGCCGTAGTCGGAGGAGGGCATCCTGGATGGTCTGGACTATTTGGTCCGCCGGATACAGGCGGTTAAAACCCAGGATTTGGGGTTGTACAGACTCCACACCGAGGGATTGAAGCACAGGTTGCACTCGGATCCCAAACGGCAACGTAGCCCAGGGGCGGCGGGAAAAAAGGCGGTCCAGAGGTGGATGGGCAACAAGATGGTGAGCAGGCGTGCTGGGAGCTGCAAGAAACTAACAAGCTTGGCTCACCAGCAGGAGCTGCCGCTGGATGGTAAGTGGCGGTTCCCCAGCCTCAGCACAGACGCTGGGTACGGGACTGGTCCGATAAGCACCCGTGGCCAGTCGAATCCCAGCATGGTGAACAGCGTCAAGGATCCGCAAATAAGACGGCCTCACTGACCCATATACTGTGCACCCATAGTCCAGCCGTGAGCGCACGAAAGCTCGATAAAACTGAAGGAGACGCGCCCTGTCCGCTCCCCAAGACCTGTGGCTGAGGCACTTGAGGATGTTCAGTGCCTTCAGGGTTCTGGCTTTCAAGTCACGTAGGTGTGGCAACCATGACAACCTGGAGTCAAAAATTAGGCCCATAAACGTCACTGTGTCTCTAAACTGTAGGACAGTATCCCCCATATGCAAGGCAGGCAACGTAAAAAGACGACGAGAACGATTAATATGAACACAAACACATTTATCGGCAGAAAACCTAAAACCCGTCTTTGCAGCCCACTCCCCTAACCGCCGCACTGTTAGTTGCAATTGATGGCTCGCGGATGCAACACTAGAGGAGGAACAGAAAACAGCAAAGTCGTCCACAAACAAGGAGCACTGTACTGGACTCCTCACTGCAGACATTATACTGTTTATGGCTATGGCAAAACACTACCCTAGGGGACACCGTTCTCTTGCTCAAAGCGATCAGACAGTGTATTACCAACGCGGGTCTGAAAAAACCGCTGAGACAGGAAAGACCGAATGAAAATGGGGAGGCGGCCACGAAAGCCCCATTGATGCAGTTGTGCAAGAATATAGTGTCTCCAAGTGGTATCATATGCCTTACTGATATCAAAGAAGATACTGATACAGTGATGCTGATGGAGGAAAGCCTGCTGAATAGCCGCCTCGAGGAGAGTCAGGTTGTCGATTGTGGACCGAAATTTTCGGAATCCACACTGAATGCGGCTAAGGAGCTGTCTGGTCTCTAGCAGCCAGACCAGACGACGGTTAACCATCCGTTCCAGGGTCTTTCCGACACAGCTTGTCAAGGCGATACTACGATAACTACCGGGACATGTGCGCTCCTCTCCTGGTTTGAGGAGAGGGATGAGGATTGCCTCCCTCCACGAGGTGGGGAACACTCCTGTCTGCCATATGAGATTAAAACATTCGAGGAGGGTTTCCTTTGACGCCGCTGGCAGATGTCGAAGCATGGAGTACCGGATGCGGTCGTAACCTGGTGCAGTGTCAGAAGTCTCAGTAAGAGCCGAGTCAAGTTCCCACATGGAGAAAGGGGAGTTGTAGGCCTCAGAACAGGTCGACCGAAAGTCCAAGTTCGCTCTTTCGGCAGTCGCACGGTAGCGACGAAACGTTGGAGACTGGGTTGCAGTGGCAAAATGCTCTGCCAGCGACTGAGCTATGGCTCTGGGTGTCGTTTGGAGGCATCCCTGGTTCAGGACTGCAGCTATTGGTGAACGGCTGCGTTTACTGGAAATCCTCTGGATGGCTTCCCATACCTTTGTGGAACAAGTGGAACGGTTGATGGAGTCCAGATACTCCTGCCATGACCTTTTCTTGCTCTCTTTAATGACACGGCGTGCCCTGGCTCTCGCGATACGAAAGGCGGTAAGACTGACCGCTGTTGGGCGGCTTTTAAATCGGCGAAGAGCCGCACGCCTTTCCCAGATGTCTGAGCGGCACTCTTCTGTCCACCAAGGCACAAGGCGCCGCTTAATAGTGCCAGAAGACTGTGGTATGGACAGGTCATCAGCATGGTGGATCACAAGCGTGATGTGATCCACCCACTCCTGTACGCTGTTGTGGCGGTCAAAGACAGCCAACCGAGTGAACAATGGCCAGTTAGCCCTGCCAATCATCCACAATGGAGGCCGCTGCTCCAGCAATACACCATCCAGGACATGAATGCGGATTGGAAAGTGATCGCTGGAATGTAGGTCGTCAATGACCTCCCAGTGAACGGAGTCAGTGAGGGTTGGAGAGCAGAAAGATAGGTCAATGGCTGAGAATGACCCTGTAGCACTAGAGAAATGAGTCTGAGTACCTGTGTGGAGGATGCACAACACTTGAGATGTGAGGAGGCTCTCCAAAATTCGACCCCGAGCGCAAAGAGAAGTGGAGCCCCACAGGACATGATGGGCATTGAAGTCTCCCAGGAGGAGAAACGGGCGGGGGAGTTGGTCGGTAAGGTCTGTGACAGCCTCTAAGTTCACTGCATCCAGAGGGGGTAAATAAAGGGAGCAAACGATAAACCTCCGACGGGAATGAATTTCAACTGCAACTGCTTGCAGGTCAGTATCCAGGGGGAGAGCAGAGGAGTGGTGTTCATTATTGACAAACACGGCGACTCCGCCTTTGGCCTTGTCTCCAGTCAGGTCATCTCGGCGATATAACGTATAGCCCCTTAGTACAGGAGCATCAGATGGTTTGAAATGCGTTTCCTGTAAAAACAAGCACAGGGGGCGTTGCCGTGCTAGGAGGTTCAGTTCCTCCACATGTGCCCGGAATCCATTCATGTTCCACTGTATAATGGGAGCCATCTATCAGGGTGGGAGTACCTTCATTCTCACTTTCTGTCAGGGAAGAGAGCCCACAACAGGTGGAGGCTCAGTTTTTGGGCGAGATGATTGCCCCAGTCTGACGTCAACCTCCATTGCCTCAGACGAGGAGTCGAGAGAGACGTCAGAGAGAATGACATCAACATCAGCAGACTGTAGAACTTCAGTCTCCTTTAGTGGGCGAGTCTACACCTTTGTCTTTGGCTTAGATTTTCTGGCCTGAGGTGGCATTGGAGCCAAAACCTCAGAAGCAGTAGGGGGTGTAGCAGCACTGGGCAGTGCACAAAACTGGACCCGGGAAGGGGCAGGAAGTTCCATGATGTCTGCTACCACAGCCTGGTCAGAAGGCCGGCGGGGAGCAGCAGGCTTCACAGGAACTACAGCAGCACACGTACATTGACAAACGCAGGTACTAGTGCTGACAGTAGCAACCTCCGTTTGTGTAGCGGCATCGGTTTTCAGCACTGGCTGTTTGAGAACGGAAGAAAAGAAAGCAGCGAACGTGGGCGGCTGCAGGGACTTGTCAATTTTCTTCGCCTCACCATACGGGATGCGTTTTGTAGTCTTAAGTTCCTGGATCTTCCGTTCCTCAAGGAAAACTCTGCTTTCCCTACTCCACACAGGGTGATCCCCAGAGCAGTTGACACACTTGGGAGGAGAGGAGCAACTAACCCCCTCATGGGCGGCGCTACCACAATTCCCGCAAGTGGCTTCCCCTCTACAGCCGAGAGTAGTGTGTCCAAAGTGTTGGCATTTAAAACACCGCATGGGGTTGGGGTAATAAGGCCGTACACTGAGACGTAGGAAACCTGCCTTCACATGCTCTGGCAATTTGGTGCTGTTAAATGTAAGGATAAATGAGTCAGACTTTATGAGAGTACCATCCACCCGTTTCATAACGTGTTGCACGTCGATAATTCCTTCCCGGGACCATTCAGCCTTCAGTTCGTCTTGGGGAATGTCAACGAGCTCTCTGCAAGTCACAACACCCTTGCTGTAGTTCAAGGTGTAGTGAAATTCAGTCTCTATCGCAAACTACCCAAGAAATTGTGCCTTCTGAAGGTTCTGGACTTGCTGGAAGCTAGATGTTTCAACCAACCAGGTGCCATTTCGCAAGCGTTTTACAGATTTTAATGTGCCAGCAATACCTTCTAAGCCCTTCTGTATATAAAATGGTGAAACTTTTTCAAAACTCCCATCTTTTCTTCTAATTATGAGAAAGACTTTTTGCGAAGCACCATGCGTTCTGTTACTATTACCTGAATCAGGGGGACTGGCTACACGAGCCCTCTTGTGAGATTGGGTGTTAGAACCTAACAGCGGCCCACCCTTTCCGCTGGGAGGAGAAGAAGAAAACTTCGAGGGTTCCATCTCAGTCCCACGAGCAGCTAGGGAACTAGGAGTCCACCTAGACAGAGCCCCGCATACCTAGGTAAGCCTTATGCAACTGAGGTGCGGCAGGCTCCCCAGAGGTTGCCCGCTAACGACTGTTCCACCTCAACAGCCATGCATTTCATCGGCGCGCAGCACACCTTGAGATTGAGGTTTTCTTTATGGAGGTTTATTCCATCCTCGTGATCTGGGCGGTCAAGCCAAGATCCCCATTCCCTGAGACACACATCGTTCCACTGCCGCGCCGTACGGTGGTCGCTGAAGTATGCTCAGAGCTTACGGTAACAGGGGACTGGCGGCGCTTACCAGTCCCCAGCTCAGGAACCCCAGGGTCGCCAAGCCCGTACCCAGCAAATGAATGCTGAGCCCCTGGGGGCTGGTGCATCAGAATCGAACACTGGCATCACAGGAAATTTTCATAGCACTGACTCTTTGAGGAGTTACTCCTCGTGCACAGAGGTCGGCACTGTGCCTGTTGTATTCAATCCCGATGCAATTTCTGTGTTTCATCATGAATGTGAAGGTCGAAGGGTTGCAGAAACCCTGTACTGGTGCATCAGAATCTAACGCTGGTATCTCAGGTAATTTTATAGCTCCGAAACCTTGGGGGTTACTCCCCCTGGACACACGTCGGCATTGTGCCATTTGTATTCAACCCCGATGCAATTTCTGTGTCTCATCGACAATGTGAAGGTCCAAACGTTGCAGAAAACCTCTAGTGGTTCATCGGAATCGAACACTGGCGTCCCACAAATGGTTCTAAGGACCGACTGTTTGAGGCGTTACACCTCCTAGACAGAGGTCGGCATTGTGTCTTTTGTATTCAATCCCGATGTAATTTCTGTGTTTCCTCGCCAATGTGAAGGTTCAAGGGTTGCATAAAACCTGTAGTGGTGCATCGGAATCAAACACTGGTATCCCAGGAAATTTTCAAAACACTGACTCTTTGAGGCGTTACTCCCCCTGGACAGAAGTCGGCATTGTGCCTTTTGTATTTAATCATGATGTAATTTCTGTGTTTCATCGTCAATGCGGAAATCCACGTTTTGACAAAAACCTGTAGTGGAGCATCGGAATTGAACACTGGCATGTCAGGAAACTTGCATAGCACCGTCTCTGTGAGGTGCTACACCCACTAGGCAGAAGTCGGCATTGTGCGTTTTGTATTCAATCCCGATGTGATTTCTGTATTTCATCGTCATTGTGAATATCCAAGGGATGCAGAAAACCTGTAGTGGTGCGTTGAAATCGAACACTGCATTTTAGAAATATGTCAAATGATCGAGTCTTTGAGGCGTCACACGTTCTAGACAGGAGTCGGCATTGAGAAATTTTTATTCAATCCCGATGCAGTTTCTGTGTTTCATCGTCAATGTGAAGCTGCAAGTGTTTCAGAAAGCCTGTAGCGTTGCATCGGAATCGAACACTTTCATCCCAGGAAAGTTTAATAGCACCAATTCTTTAAGGCGTTACTCCCTCTGACAGAATTCGTAATTGTGCCTTTTGTATTTAATCATGAGGTATTTTCTGTGTTTCATCGTCAATGAGGAGGTGCACGTTTTGCCAAAAAACTCAACAGGTGCATCGGAATCGAACACTGGCCTCTCAGGAGAGGTTCGAAGGACAGACTCTTTGAGGCGTTACTCCCCCTGGACAGAAGTCGGCATTGTGCCTTTTGTATTCAATCCCCAAGCAATTTCTTTGTTTCATCGTCAATGCGAAAGTCTAACGGTTGTAGAAATCCTAAAGTGGTACATCGGAATCGAACACTGGCCTCCCAGGAAGGGTTCTAAAGACCGACTCTTTAAAGCGTTACTCCCCCTGGACAGAAGTAGGCATTGTGCATTTTATATTCAATCCCAATGCCTTTTCTGTGTTTCATCGTCAATGTAAATTTGCAAGAGTTGCAAAAAACCTGTTGTGGTGCATCAGAATCGAACACTGGGATCCCAGGAAATACACTCCTGGAAATTGAAATAACAACACCGTGAATTCATTGTCCCAGGAAGGGGAAATTTTATTGACACATTCCTGGGGTCAGATACATCACATGATCACACTGACAGAACCACAGGCACATTGACACAGGCAACAGAGCATTCACAATGTCGGCACTAGTACAGTGTATATCCACCTTTCGCAGCAATGCAGGCCGCTATTCTCCCATGGAGACGATCGTAGAGATGCTGGATGTAGTCTTGTGGAACGGCTTGCCATGCCATTTCCACCTGGCGCCTCAGTTGGACCAGCGTTCGTGCTGGACGTGCAGACCGCGTGAGACGACGTTTCATCCAGTCCCAAACATGCTCAATGGGGGACAGATCCGGAGATCTTGCTGGACAGGGTAGTTGACTTACATCCTCTAGAGCACGTTGGGTGGAACAGGATACATGCGGACGTGCATTGTCCTGTTGGAACAGCAAGTTCCCTTGCCGGTCTAGGAATGGTAGAACGATGGGTTCGATGACGGTTTGGATGTACCGTGCAGTATTCAGTGTCTCCTCGACGATCACCAGTGGTGTACGGCCAGTGTAGGAGATCGCTCCCCACACCATGATGCCGGGTGTTGGCCCTGCGTGCCTCGGTCGTATGCAGTCCTGATTGTGGCGCTCACCTGCACGGCGCCAAACACGCATACGACCATCATTGGCACCAAGGCAGAAGCGACTCTCATCGCTGAAGACGACACGTCTCCATTCGTCCCTCCATTCACGCCTGTCGCGACACCACTGGAGGCGGGCTGCACGATGTTGGGGCGTGAGCGGAAGACGGCCTAACGGTGTGCGGGACCGTAGCCCAGCTTCATGGAGACGGTTGCGAATGGTCCTCGCCGATACCCCAGGAGCAACAGTGTCCCTAATTTGCTGGGAAGTGGCGATGCGGTCCCCTACGGCACTGCGTAGGATCCTACGGTCTGGCGTGCATCCGTGCGTCGCTGCGGTCCGGTCCCAGGTCGACGGGCACGTGCACCTTCCGCCGACCACTGGCGACAACATCGATGTACTGTGGAGACCTCACGCCCCACGTGTTGAGCAATTCGGCGGTACGTCCACCCGGCCTCCCGCATGCCCACTATACGCCCTCGCTCAAAGTCCGTCAACTGCACATACGGTTCACGTCTACGCTGTCGCAGCATGCTACCAGTGTTAAAGACTGCGATGGAGCTCCGTATGCCCCGGCAAACTGGCTGACACTGACGGCGGCGGTGCACAAATGCTGCGCAGCTAGCGCCATTCGACGGCCAACACCGCGGTTCCTGGTGTGTCCGCTGTGCCGTGCGTGTGATCATTGCTTGTACAGCCCGGTGTCAATGTGTTCTTTTTTCCATTTCCAGGAGTGTATTCATAGCACCGGCTTCTTGTGGCATTACTCCTCGTGGACAGAAGTCGGCTTGGTGCCTTTTCTATTCTATCCTGATGCAATTTCCGTGTTTCATCGTCAATGTGAAGCTCCAAGGGTTGCAGAAACCTTGTAGTGGTGCATCGGTATCGAACACCGGCATCACAGGAACTTATCACAGCACCGACTTTGTAAAGCGTTACTCCTCTTTGACAGAAGTCGGCATTGTGACATTTGTGTTCAATCCCGATGCTATTTCTGTGTCTCATCGTCAATATGAACGTCCAAACATTGCAGAAAACCTGTAGTGGTGCATCGCAATCGTACGCTGGCTCCCCACGAAAGGTTCTAAGTACCGACTTTTTGAGGCGTTACACCGCCTAGACAGAAGTTGGCATTGTGCGTTTTGTATTCCATCCCGATGAAGCTTCTGTGTTTCCTCAACATTGTGAAGGTCCAAGGGTTGCAGAAAACCTGCAGTGGTGAATCGGAATCGAACACTGGCATGCCAGGAAATTTTCATAGCACCGACTCTTTGAGGCGTTACTCCTCCTGAACCGAAGTCGGTATTCTGCCTTTTGTACTCAATCCCGACGCAATTTCCATCGAGTTCTGCAAATTGGCTCCCGGAAAAGGTATCAAATTTAGACTCTTTGAAACGTCAGTTTCCCTGGACAGTTGTCGGCATTGTACCTTTTGTTTTCAATCCCAAGTTAATTACTGTGTTTCATCGTAAAAGTGAAGGTCCAAGGGTTACAACATACCTGCAGTTGTGTATCGGGACGTACTACTGGATTCCCAGGAGAGTTTCAAAGCATTGACCCTCTGAGGCGTTACTCTCTCTGGACAGAAGTCGGCCCTATGCCGTTTGTATTTAATCCCGATGCAGTTTCTGTGTGTCATTGTCAATGTGAAGGTCCAAGGGTTGCTGAAATCCTGTAGTGGTGCTTCGGAATCGGACACTGGCCTCCCAGGAAAGCTACTAAGCACCGACTCTTTGAGGCATTATTACCCCCCCCTGGACACAAGTCGCCATTAAGCCTTTTGTATTCAATCCCGGTGCTATTTCTGTGTTTTATCGTCAGTGAGAAGGTCCAAGGGTTGCAGAAAACCTATAGTATTGCATCGGAATCGAACAGTGGCATCCCTGGAAATTTTCATAGCACCGATTCTATGAGGCGTTACCCCCCCCCCTACTGAACTGAAGTCGGCATTGTGCCTTTTGTAATCAATCCCGATGCAATTTCTGTGTTTCATCGTCAATGTTAGTGCCCAAGGGCTGCCGGAAACCTCTATTGGTGCATCGGAATCAAACATTGTCCTCCCAGGAAAGGTTCTAAGTATCGAATCTTTAAAGCGTTACTCCCCCTGGACAGTAGTCGGGATTGTGCCTTTCGTATTGAATCCCGATGCAATTTCTGTGTTTCATCGTGAGTGTAAAGGTCCAAGGGAAGCAGAAAACAGGAAGTGGTGCATCAGGATCGAACACTGACGTCCGAGGAAAGGTTCCAAGCGCCGACTCTCTAAGGCGTTACTCCCCCTGGACAGAAGTCGTCATTGTGCCTTTTGTATTCAATCCCTATGCAATTTCTGAGTTTCATCGTCTATGTGAAGGTCCAAGGGTTGTAGAAAACATGTAGTGGTGCATCGGAATCGAACACTGGCATCCCAGGAAATTTTCATAGCACCGACTCTTTTAGGCGTTACTCCTCCTGGACAGAACTCGGCATTGTGCGTTTTTTATTCAATCCCGATGCAATTTATGTGTTTCAGGCTGGTGTGTGGGATTGCTATGGTCGTCGGTCCCTTTTTCGAAAACCTCAAACACCCATACAGAATGAAGTCGAAGAATGAAGATGACGACCGACGACATAGGAGAAGAAGACAGAGACAGAGACCAGACAAAAGGAAGTAAAAATCACACAACATGTGACAGTGGTTGGCCGACCATAGAGAAAAAAAAGGAAATGCCGACCACCAAGAAACACACTACAAAACTCAGCTAAAATCGTAGACCAAAGGCCAGTCTCAACACAACAAAGACAATCACTTAGATCAAGTAATATGAGCCCCCAGCAGGAATAAAACGCAGTACTAAGCCTGCCATGGCAGTGTCATATGTTGGAAGTGCAGGTAGCGTATCAGGCAGCGCAAACGTCTGCCTGAGCGCAGTTAAAAAGAGGACACGCCAACGAAATGTAAAACGCTAACAAAGCGGATCCGCAGCGACAGAGATTGGTCATCACAGTGCAGTAAATCGCTGTGTGTTAAGTGATAGTGACCAATGCGGGTCCGACAAATGACAACTGAGACCCTGTGATTGGCTCGTATGGATGACTGCCACACATTCGTCATCTCCTTGGTAGGTTGGTTGGTTTGTGGGATTAAAAGGACCAGACTGCAACGGTCATTGGTCCCTTGTTCCAAAACTAAAAAACTACCACACAGAGTAAAAGACGGATAACAGAGACAACAAACAACACAGGACAAGAAATGCTCCGACAAGGATCAGACAAAACAAATGAAAACACACAGAGGGTGACGGTGGTTGGCCGACCATAGAGAAAAAAGGAGGAAAAGCCAACCACCAAGAACACATTAAAAACTCAGTTTAAAATCAGAGGCTAAAAGCCAGAATCAACACTAAAAATCATAGGCACTCAGATTAAACAATAAAAACCCCCTGCCCGAATAAAACGCAAAACTAAGTCCGCTATGGGAGAGTCGTCAGTTAAAAGCGCAGGGAGTGCATCAGGCAGCGCAAAAGTCTGCGTGAGCACAGTTAAAAGGGCGCACTCCAACAGAATATGGACCACCGTGAAGGACACCCCACAACGACAAAGACACAGTAAATAACTGTGCGTCAGTCGGGTGTGGCCAATGCGGAGCCGACAAAAGACGACTGAGTCCCTGCGGTTGGCTCGCATAGATGACCGCCACACAGTCGTCGTCTCCTTGATACGACGGAGTTTGTTTGGCACGGGCAGGTTGCGCCGTTCAGTGTCCCATAAATCGAAAACTTTGCGGCGTAAGACTGCCCTCAAATCAGTCTCTGGGAGGCCAACATCCAGAGATGGTTGACTGGTGGCCTCTTTCGCCAGGCGGTCAACATGTTTATTGCCTGTGATACCGACATGACCGGGGGTCCACACAAAGACCACGGAGCGGCCGCAACGGGAAAGAGTATGGAGGGACACTTGGATAGCCATCACCAGACGAGAACGAGGGAAACAATGGTCGTGATCTCGTAAACCGCTCAGGGAATCGCTACAGATCACGAAGGACTCACCTCTAGCAGGAGCGGATATACTCTAGGGCTCGAAAAATGGCGACCAGCTCAGCAGTGTAAACGCTGCAGCCAGCCGGCAAGGAACGTTGTTCGGAATGGTCCCCTAGAGTTAGCGCATAACCGACACGACCAGCAACCATCGAACCGTCAGTGTAAACAACGTCAGAGCCCTGATACGTGGCCAGGATGGAATAAAGCGGCGGCGGAGGCCTCTGGAGGGATTGAGTCCGTCGGGCCCTGTGCCAAGTCGAGCCGAAGGCAAGGGCGAGGAACACACCATGGAGGTGTACGCAAAGTGGCCCGGAAAGGAGGTGGAACAGTGAAAACCCGAAGCCCGTAGAGGAGTTCTTTGACACAGACCGCGATCGTACCACCTGACCGGGGCCGACGTTCTCGCAGATGGACGACCGATTGCGGGAACAGGAGGCGATAGTTTGGATGCCCGGGAAAGCTAAAAACATGGGCAGCATAAGCCGCCAGTAAATGTTGGCGCCTCAATCGCAGTGGAGGGACACCTGCCTCCACAAGTATGCAGTCTACAGGGCTGGTCCGGAAGGCACCAGTGGCCAGCCGTATCCCGCTGTGTAGTATTTGGTCCAGTACCCGCAACGCGGATGGGGATGCTGAGCCATAAGCCAGGCTCCCATAATGCAGACGGGACTGGATTACCGCCTGGTAGAGCCGTAACAGGGTAGATCGGTCAGCGCCCCAGCGCGTGTGGCTCAAGCATCTCAGAGCATTTTGATGCCGCCAACACGCCTGTTTAAGCTGCCGAATATGAGGCAGCCAAGTCATCCGGGCATCAAAAACTAAAACCAAAAACCTGTGGGTCTCCACCATAGCAATGAGTTCGTCGGCAAGATAAAGCCCCGGCTCAGGATGGACTGTTCGGCACCGGCAGAAATGCATAACGCGGGTCTTGGCAGCCGAAAACTGAAAACCATGCGCTACAGCCCAAGACTGCGCCTTGCGGATAGCGCCCTGTAGCTGATGTTCAACAGCTGCAATGCCAGTAGAGCTGTAGTAAATGCAGAAGTCGTCAGCATACAGGGAAGAGGAGACAGAATTTCCCACCGATGCAGCTAGCCCGTTTATTGTGATTAAAAACAGGCAGACACTGAGGACAGATCCCTATGGTACCCCGTTCTCCTGGACTCTGGAGGAACTACGAGAGACCGCGACTTGCACGCGGAAGGTACAATACGACAGAAAATTTCGGATAAAGAGTGGCAGAGGGCCCCGAAGAACCCATCCATGAAGCGTAGAAAGTATGTGATGACGCCATGTCGTATCGTACGCCTTCCGCGTGTCGAAAAAGTCAGCGACCAGGTGCTGACGGCGGGCGAAGGCAGTACGGATGGCCGATTCCAGGCTCACCAGATTGTCGGCGGCGGAGCGGCCTTTACGGAACCCACCCTGACACGGAGCCAGAAGGCCCCGAGACTCCAGTACCCAATTCAAGCGCCAGCTCACCATCCGTTCGAGAAGCTTGCAAAGAACGTTGGTGAGGCTAATGGGGCGGTAGCTGTCCACCTCTAAGGGGCTCTTGCCCAGTTTCAAAACGGGGATGACAATGCTTTCCCGCCATTGCGGCGGAATCTCACCCTCGACCCAGAGACGGTTGTAAAGGTCGAGGAGGCGTCGCTTGCAGTCCACTGAAAGGTGTTTCAGCATCTGACAGTGAATGCGATCCTGCCCAGGAGCGGTATCAGGGCAAGCGGCAAGGGCACTGTGAAATTCCCACTCACTGAATGGAGCATTGTAGGATTCAGAATGGTAGGTGCGAAAAGAAGGCTCCGACATTCCATCCGCTCGTCAATGGAGTGGAAGGCCAGTGGGTAATTGGAAGAAGCGGAGCTAAGAGCAAAATGCTCTGCCAAGCTGTTGGCAATTTCGTCGGAGTCTGTACAAACTGTTCCCTTCAGTGAGAGCGCAGGGACGCAGACAGGGGTCCGATAGCCATAGAGGCGTCGGATCTTGGCCCAGACCTGCGATGGCGAGACCTGGAGGCCTAAGGTGGACACATACCGCTCCCAGCACTCCTGCTTGCTTTGGCGGATAAGGCGGCGCGCCCGCGCACAAAGACGTTTGAAGGTGATGAGGTGTTCGATGGAGGGATGTCGCTTGTAGCGCTGGAGCACGCGCCGGCGATCTTTAATCGCTTCAGCTATCTCAGGCGACCACCAAGGCACAGACCGCCGCCGAGGGGACCCAGAAGAACGGGGAATGGCATATTCGGCTGCAGTAACGATGTCGGTGGTGACCGATTGAACCACCGCATCAATGTCATCACTAGAGAGAGGCTCAATCGCGGCAGTGGAGGAAAACAAGTCCCAGTCAGCCTTATTCATGGCCCACCTGCAAGGCCGCCCAGAAGACTGACGCTGTGGCAGTGACAGAAAGGTCGGAAAGTGGTCACTACCACACAGGTCGTCATGCACGCTGGAGTCGACAGACGGTAAGATGCTAGGGCTGCAGATCGAAAGGTCGATGGCGGAGTACGTGCCATGCGCCATGCTGAAGTGTGTGAAGGAACCATCATTTAAAAGCGAAAGATCGAGCTGTGCCAATAAATGCTCAATGGTGGCGCCCCGACCTGTTGCCACCGACCCACCCCACAGAGGGTTATGGGCTTTGAAGTCGCCCAGTAACAGGGAAGGGGGCGGCAATTGGGCTATCAGCGCAGCCAGGACATGCTGCGCAACATCATCATCCGGTGGAAGGTAAAGACTGCAGACGGTGACTGACTGTGGCGTCCACCACACCCGAACAGCGACAGTCTCTAAATGTGTTTGTAGAGGGACAGACTCGCTGTGAAGAGAGTTAAGGACATATATGCAGACGCCACCAGACACCCTTTCATAAGCTGCCCAGTTCTTATAATAACCCCGATAGCCATGGAGGGCGGGGGTTCGCATTGCTGGAAACCAAGTTTCCTGAAGAGCAATGTAGAAGAAAGGGTGAAGGGTGCTGATAAGTTGTCGGAGCTCGGCTAAATGGTGGAAAAAGCACTGCAGTTCCACTGGAGTATGAAATTGTCCATTGCTGAGAAGGTATGAAGGGACTAGGAAGGCAATTTACGCCGCTTGTTCACTCGCTGCCACCGATTCAGGACCTGTACGAGTGACATCCATGGTGTCTGAGGGACCGGCGAGATCCAGGTCTTCAGCAGACGCCAGAATCTCGACCTCGTCCTCAGACGCTGAGCTTGTTGGAAGCGGTGGGATGGGGGCCACCGCAATGTCGGGATTCTTGAGAACCTTTATCGTTTTCAGTTTACTCCGCTCTGCCTTCGATCGTTCAGGCTGGGAGAGCTTCACTGGGTCAGTCTCAGGGACGGACGACGACCGTGAGGCCCGACGACCAGGGACCGGTGGTCGTTTGAGCCACTTGCGGCTGTCTGCCTTTGTACCGGTCGGAACTTGCGTAGAGAGTTCCCCAAGGGACCCCTTCCTGTCAACAGGAGCCGAAGAAGTCTTACGCTTCTCCTGTGGGATGGGGGAACTAGTGTCTCCGATGGTTCTAGGGGGGGGGGGGGGGGGGGCGTTGCTCCTGAAGTAGATGGAGCAGGAGCAACATGGAGTGTAGTGCCCTCCATCATCAAGGGGGCAGGTGTGATTCTCTGGCTCTAAGAGCTAACTTTGTGTGGTGCAGCTATAGTAACTGTAACAGGAGCGACAGTGACGGCGTAAGTGGACGTCATTCGTACTGGATACAGTCGTTAAGACTTACGCTTAGCCTCAGTGTAGGTCAGCCTATCCAGGGTCTTGTATTCCATTATTTTCCGCTCCTTCTGGAGAATCTTACAGTCCGGCGAGCAAGGGGAATGGTGCTCCCCGCAGTTGACACAGATGGGAGGCGGGGCACATGAAGTATCAGGTTGGGATGGTCGACCACAATCGCGACATATGCGGCTGGAAGCACAGCGAGAAGACGTAGGACCGAACTTCCAACACTTGAGGCACCGCATCGGGGGAGGGATATAGGGCTTGACATCACAACGGTATACCATCACCTTGACTTTCTCAGGTAACGTGTAACCCTCGAAGGCCAAGATGAAGGCACCGGTGGCAACTTGGTGATTCCTCGGACCCTCGGTGGACGCGCCGGACGAAATGGACACCTCGTCGCTCTAAGTTGGCGCGCAACTCGTCATCGGACTGTAAAAGGAGATCTCTGTGAAAAATAATTCCCTGGACCATTTTAAGCCATTATGTGGGTTGATTGTAACAGAAACATCCCCCAGCTTCGTACAAGCGAGCAAGGCTCGTGACTGGGCAGAGGATGCTGTTTTTATTAAGACTGACCCTGACCGCTTTTTCGACAAGCCCTCCTCCTCCCCGAACTTGTCCTCTAAATGTTCGACAAAGAACTGAAGCTTCACAGACACAAACGATTCCCCGTCAGCTCTGGTACAGACGAGATACCGGGGCGAATACCTTTCGCTTTCATTCATAGCCTTTCGTTCCTCCCATGGTGTGGCCAGGGATGGGAACGATTTGGGATCATACACATTAGCCTTAAAGTGAGCTTTGGAACGCTGAGAGACTGCTGACGGCTGGCCGCCAGCGAGAGATGATGTACCACGCTTCATTGCGGGTCATCCGCCCTGATACCATCTACTCCGACCAAGGGCCCTCGCCATGGGCGCCACCCAGCCACAGCAAAGGCCACCTGGCAGGATGGCAATTGCGGGGAGTCCCAGAGAGATGGGCATCTACTCCTTGGCATAAGTGGGAAGTTAATGGCGCAGGCATCAGTAGAGCGATCCCTGTGTTGTCAGGGGTCTACAACCAAGAGGGTACATGGCAGCCGCACCACAACGGACAGGCTACCGTGCTGGATTTTAGGTGACACGTCGTCCATGGTTTTCATCTGTGTAGAAACTGGCAGCGCTCATCGCATGGCGGAAAGTGCACGCAGGAACGGATCCGTGCCCAAGAGATGGAGAGCCGGCAGGACTGCAATGCAACGACGAATACGCTGGCGAAAGTTCTCAACGCAAGATGGACACAATGCACCAACTAAGGCGCCCTTCCCCAGTCGGCTCCCTCTTCGGAAAAATTTTGAGTGATTGGGTAAAACCCAACAGGGGACCATCAAATACGGCCGAAAAGAGACTATTTTTAGTCGTCTCTTACGTCAGGCAGGAATACCGCGGGCCTATTCTTATCCCCGAAACCGCAGGGGGGGCAGAGGCTGTTTAATGCGTTACTACCCCTAGGCAACTGTCGGAAGTATGCCTTTTGTATTCAATCCCGATGCAATTTCGGTGTTTCATGGCCAATGTGAAGGTCCAAGAATTCCCAAAAACCTGTAGTGGTGCAACCAAATCGTACACTGGTCTAGCTGGAAAGGTTCAAAGCACCGACTCTTTGATGCGTTACTCCCCTTGGACAGAAGTCGGCATTGTGCTTTTCGTATAACTTCCCGATGCAATTTCTGTGTTTCATCGTCAATGTGAAGGTCCAAGGGTTGCAGAAAACCTGCAGTGGTTTATCGGAATCGAACACTTGCAACCCAGGAAGTTTTCATAGCACCGACAGTTTGTGGCCTTACTCCTCCTGCACAGAAGACGGCATTGTGCCTTTTGTATTCAATTCCGATGCCATTTCTGTGTTTCATCGTAAATGTGAAGGTCCAAGGGTTACAACATACCTCCAGCGGTGCATCGGGACATCCTACTGACCTCCCAGGAGAGTTTCAAATTATTGACTCTTTGAGGCGTTACTCCTCCTGGACAGAACTCGGCATTGTGCCTTTTGTATTCAATCCTGTTGCAATTTCTGAGTCTCATCCTCAATGTGGAAGCCCATAGGGTATCAGTAAACCTGCCGTGGTGCATGGTATCTGAAACAGGTCTCCCAGGAAAGTTTCAAACACAGACTGTTTGGGGCGTTACACCCCTGGACAGATGTCAGCATTGTGACTTATGTATTCATTCCCGATGCAGTTTCTGTGTTGCATCACCTATGTGGATGTCCGAGGGCTGCCGACCACGTGTACTGGTGCATCGGAATTGAACACTGGCCTCCCAGGAATGGTTCTAAGCATAGACATTTTGAAGCGTTACTCCCCCTGGTCAGATGTCGGCGTTTTGCCTTTTGTATTAAATCCCGATGTAATTTCTGTGTTTCATCGTCAATGTCAAGGGCCAAGGGTTGCTGAAAACCTGTAGTGCTGCATCGAAATCGAAGACTGGCATCCCAGGAAATTTTAATACCACCGATTTTTTGAGGCGTTACTCCTCCTAGACCGATGTCGGCATTGTGACTTTTGTATTCAATGCCTATTTAATTTCTGTGTTCCATCGTCAATGTGAAGTTCCAAGGGTTGCAGAAAACCTGTAGCGGTGCATCGGAATCAGACACTGAAATCCCAGGAAACGTACTAAGCTCTGACTCTTGGAGGCGTTACTCCTAATGCACAGAAGTTGGCATTGTGCTTTTTGTGTTCAATCGCCATGCAATTTCTCTGTTTCACCGTCAATGTGAAAATCCAAGGGTTGCGGAAATCCTGTAGCAGTGCATCGGAATCGAGCACTGGCGTCCCAGGAAAAGTTCTAAAGGTCGTCTCTTTTAGGCGTTACCCCCCCGCCCCCCTCCGGACAGATGTCGGCATTGTGCCTTTTCTTATCAATCCCGATGCAATTTCTGTTTTTCATCGTCAATGTGAAGGTCCACCAGTTGCACAAAACTGTAGAAGTGCATGGGAATCGAACACGGCATCTTAGGAAATTTGCATAGAACCGTCTCATTGAGGCGTTAAGCACCCTGGACAGAGGTCGGCATTGTGACTTTTGTATTCAATCCCGTTGTACTTTCTGTGTTTCACCGTCGATGTGAAGATACAAGGGTTGCAGAAATCCTCGAGTGGTGCATCGGAATCGGACACTGAACTCCGAGGAAACGTTCTAAGCACTGACTCTTGGAGGCGTTAATCCACCTGGACAGAAGTCGGCATTGGTCCGTTTGTATTCAATCCCGATGCAATTTTTGTGTTTCATCGTCAATGGGATGGACCAAGGGTTGCAGAAAACCTGTAGTGTGCAAGGGAATCTGACGCTGGCACCCTAGGATAAGTTCTAAGCACCGACGCTCTAAAGGCGTTATTCCTCCTGGACAGAGGTTGGCAATGTGACTTTTGTATTCAACCCCGATGCAAATTTTGTGTTTCATCGTCCATGTGAACGTCCAAGGGTTGCAGAAAACCTGTAGAGTTGCATCGGGATCGGACACTTGCCTCCCAAGATAGGTTCTAAGCACCGACTATTTGAGTCGTTATTCCGTGAGGACAGAAATCGGCATTGTGCCTTTTGTATTCAATCCCGATGCAATTTTTGTGTTTCCTCGTCAATGTGAAGGTTCAAGGGCTCCAGAAAGCATTTAGTGGTGTATCAGAATCAGATACTGGCCTTCCAGGGTAGGTTTTTAGCACCGACTCCTAGAGGCACTATTCCCATGGACAGAAGGGGGCATTATGCTTTTTGTATTCAATCGCGATGCAATTTTTGTATTTCATCATTCAAGAGAAGGTCTAAGCGTTGTAGAATCCTGTAGTGGTGCACGGGAATCGGACACTGGCCCCCCAGAATAGGTTCTAAGCACCGACCATTTGAGGCGTTATTCCGACGGGACAGAATTCGGCATTGTGCCTTTTGTATTCAATCACCATGCAATTTTTGTGTTTCATCGTCAATGTGAAGGACCAAGGGTTGCAGAAAACCTGTAGTGGTACATCGGATTCGAACACTGGCATTCCAGGAAATTTTCATAGCACCGACTATTTGAGGCATTACTCCTCCTGGACAGAAGTCGTCTTGTGCATTTTGTATTTAATCCCGATTCATTTTTGTGTTTCATCGTCGCTGTGAAGGTGCAAGGGTTGCAGAAAACCTGTGGCGTTGCATCGGATTGGACACTGGACTCCCAGGATAGATTCTAAGCACCAACTCTATGAGGCGTTATTCCCCCACGACAGAAGTCGGCATTGTGCCTTTTGTATTCAATCCCGATGCAATTTTTGTGTTTCATCGTCAATTTGAAGGTCTAAGAATTGCAGAAAGCCTGTAGTGGTGCATCGGAATCTAACACTGGGATTACAGGAAATTTTCATAGGACTGACGTTTTGAGGCATTACTCCTCCTGGACAGAAGTCACATTGTGCCTTTTGTAATCAATCCCAATGCAATTTTTGTGTTTCATCGTCAATGTGAAGGTCCAACTGTTGCAGAAAACCTGTAGTGGTGGATCGGAATCGGACACTGGCATTCCAGGATATGTTCTAAGCACCGACTCTCTGAGGCATTATTACCCAGGACAGAAGTCGGCACTGTGCCATTTGTATTCAATCCTGATGCAATTTTTGTATTTCATCGTCAATTTGAAGGTCGAAGGATTGCAGAAAGCCTGTAGTGGTGCATCGGAATCGAACACTGTTAGCCCTGGAAATTTTCGTAACACCGACTTTTTGAGGTATTACTCCTCCTGGTCAGAAGTCGGCATTGTGGCTTTTGTATTCAATCCCGATGCAATTTTTGTGTTTCATCGTCAATGTGAAGGTCTAAGGGTTGCAGAAAACCTGTTGAGGTGCATCGGAATCGAAAACTGGGATCTCTGGAAATTTTCATCGCACCGTCTCTTTGAAGAGTTACACCCTGGACAGAAGTCGGCATTGTGACTTTTGTATTCAATCCCGATGCAAATTCTGTGTTTCATCGTCAATTCAACGTGAAGAGCCAAGGGTTGCAGAAAACGTGTAGTGGTGCATCCAAATCGAACACTGGCTTCCCAGGAAATTTTCATGGCACCGACTTTGTGAGGTGTTACTCCTCCTGGACAGAAGTCAACTTGTGCCTTTTGTACTTAATCCCGATGCAATTTTTGTGTTTCATTGTCAAAGTGAAGGTACAAGTGTTTCAGAAAACCTGTGGTGTTGCACCAGAATAGGACACTGGCCTCCCAAGACATATTCATAGCACCGACATTTGAGGCATTACTCCTCCTAGATAAAAGTCGGCATTGTGCCATTTGTATTCAATGCGGAAGCAATTTTTGTCTTTCAACATTAATGTGTAGGTCCAAGGGTTGCATAAGACCTGTAGTGGAGCATCGGAATCACATACTGGCCTCCCAGTATAGATTCGAAGCACCGACTATTTGATGCATTATTCCCCCTGAAGTCAGGATTTTGCCTTTTGTATTCAATCCCGATGCACTTATTGTGTTTGATCGCCAATGTGAAGGTCCAAGGGTTGCAGAAAAACCTGTAGTGGTGCATCGGATTCGGACACTGGCCTCCCAGTATAGGTTCTAAGCACCGACTATTTGAGGCGTTACTCCCCCTGGACAGAAGTCGGCATTGTGCCTTTTTTATTCTATTCCGATGCAATTTTTGTCTTTCATCATCAAAGTGAAGGTCCAAGGGACGCGTAAGACCTGTGGTGTGGCATCAGAATCGGACATTGGCCTGCCAGGATAAGTTCTAAGCACCGACTCCTTGAGGCGTTATTCCCCCTGGACAGAAGTCGGCATTGTGCCTTTTGTATTGTATCCCGATGCAATTTTTGTCTTTCATCGTCAATGTGAAGGTCCAAGGATTGCAGAAAACCTGTGGTACTGCATCCTAATCGAACACTGGAATGTCAGGAAATATTCATATCACCATCTCTTTGAGGTATTACAACCCCTGGGCAGAAGTCGGCATTGTGACTTTCGTATTCCATCCCAATGCAAATTCTGTGTCTCATCGTCAATTCAACGTGCAGGTCCATGCGTTGCATAAAACGTGTAGTGGTGCATCGGAATCGGACACTGGCCTCCCAGAAAATTTTCATATCACCGACTGTTTGAGACGTCACTCCTCGTGGACAAAAGTCCGCAATGAGCCGTTTGCATTCAATCCTGATGTAATTTCTGTCTTTCATCGTCAATATGAAGGTCCAAGGGTTGCAGGAATCCTGTAGTGATGCATAGGAATCGGACACTCGCATCCCAGGAAATTTTTATAGCGCCGACTCTTTGAGGCGTTACTCCCCCTGGACAGAAGGCGGCATTGTGTTGTTTGCATTCAATCCCTTTGCAATTTCTGTGTTTCATCGTCAATGTGAAGGTTGAAGGGATACAGGAAACAGGCAGTGGTGCATCGAAATCTAGTATTGCACTCCCAGGAAAGGAACAAAGCACAGACTTTTTGAGACTTTCTCCCTGTACAGAGGTCGGCAACGTGCCCTTTGTATTCAGTACCGATGCAAATTCTGTATTTTATCGTCAATGTGAATGTTCGAGTGTTACATTAACCTGCAATGGTGCATCGGTATCTACTATTGGAGTCCCAGAACAGGTTTTAAGCACAGACTGTTTCAGCGTTACTCTCAATGGACAGATGTCGGCATTGTGCCTTTTGTTTTCAATCCCGACGCAGTCTCTCGGTTTTATTGTCAATGTGAAGGTCCGAGAGTTACAGTTAACCTGCAGTGGTGCATCTGATTCTAATACCGTACTCTTTAACAAATAAAATGAAAAATAAAATAATAATAATATTAATTTTTAAGATTAATAATTTTTGTTGTTTGGATAAGTAATTGAGAGATTAAAGCTTGTGTAGCGTTTAAGACTGGAATTGAGTTGCTTAATGTTTCATAAAGTTTTACATAGCATTGTTCTTTGAGGTCACACAATAAAGTAAATGTAATTTACGCCACTATTTTATCGAGCTTCGCACGTCCGAAGATGTACTCAACGTAGCCAGGGCTCATTATATATTTTCTTAGACAAAGTCTGATATCTGACCTCAGCTTCAATCATGAAAATGGGGTGGCTAAAACTACTAAAAAAGAGAAAAATATACCATTATATAAAACATGTATTCGTTTTAACATATACATTACGATATTAATGACACTTACGTAAAATTCTAGTTAAATAATAGCTGATTATTCACAAATGAGAGCGACTTATTAATTCTGCTCTTCTTTCCTTCAAATAAGTATCAATATGGGGCTACACAAAATATTACGTCCTTCTAGGGCAACGAATGACATAAGAGTGAGTTGATGCCTACTGGCTGCGAAAAGAGGGCGGTGTTAATTCCTTTGTTTTGCGTTCTCTTCTTTTAAGAAATCGATACATATAATCTAAGTTCAGTAAATTAAATATCGTCTGTGCTCGACGCACTAGTAGTGGGGGTCTCTTCACGGCACTGCCAGTGTGTTGAGGCCCAATCCCCTCCGGCCCCCTTTCTTATGTCCCCTGTTGAGTCATAGCATTAAGTGTGCAGAAATCGTAACACAAAACTCCCATTCTTAGATGTAACAAAGACAAAGAAACCTCTTCTCTGAGTAGTAACTGAACACTGATAAAGCTTAACAATTCTTTTTGAATCACACAAATACTTTGGAAGTCGAACATGAGTAACTCTGAACAAAATGTTTTGAAAAAAAAAAAAACTCCTCATGTAATATAGAAGTTTCGGAAGCAAGGTAATAGTAAATAATAACAACAACACAAGTGACTTTTAATTTTCTTCTGTTCGTTCTCGTTCAAGGTGTTGTAGTGGTTACACATATTTAACCGACACCCATTCTTTCAAAAATAATCTTTCGCATGTTGCCGTTGTGCTTCTTGTGGTTGCGATAAGTGCTGATTTTTGCGTATTCACACTCCATGTAAACGCGGAATTCTATCTCATTTTCCGACCCAAGTTTGTTGATGACATAACTAACATATTTTCCCAGTAACCAGCTAATGGCGTTGGTTTTTAATTTCGGAAAGTATGTCGTGACTGGTCTCAGGAGGAGCGATGGCGTTATATATTCCGTCGAGGATCTGGTGAGAAAGGCAATTTGTTGCCTGATCCCATTCCAGTTATTCACATTGCCGCCACTGGTGAATCTGTGGATGAGTGTATCCACCAGATTGCGTTTTCCACAGAGGTGTGTCTGGTTTAAACCGTCCGATTTAGTCTCTCGTTGGTGCTGATGACATTTTTAACTGTTTCGTACCATGCGGAAATAACGTCTGTAGGTAGCCCGGCATAGTTGATGTTCCGCCATACAGCTTCCCAGTCACAATTAGGGAATTTCTTTTCAATTTTGTTACTCCCTTCATTTAACTTCCTTTCAAGTATGATGTCGCACGCTGTGATACATGTGTTGCTTCTGATTTCGTCACTAAGATAACTTGCTTCGAGGAAAAAGCTCCTCACATACTGCAGATGGGCATTAATCCTTCGCCCATCAATCGGTGCTTGCAGGCTATGGGGTGTCACAGCCTCAAAGAGTTTTGCTTTTATACATTGCGGAAGTTCTCTGAGTATATGGAAAGTCCGTTTGAGGAACAGAGCAGACGCTTCATTTCGAATATCCACAAAACCGAGGTCCCCGTTTCTGACATCCAGTATAACGGTAGTCGCACCAACCCTGAATATGTATCCTCGCCATAAATAATTGGTAACAGTGGACATGATCCCTTTCGCTACTAGTTTGGGGATTGGAAATACGCGTGCAGTGGAATACGCTTTAGACAAAATGCAGTAGTTGATGAATCTCACTTTTTGCACCTGGTCCATAGTTCGATGGATGTTGCTATTTTCGCATTTATACCTGTTGTAATACAGGGTGTTACAAAAAGGTACGGCAAAACTTTCAGGAAACATTCCTCACACACAAATAAAGAAAAGATGTTACGTAAACATGTGCCCAGAAACGCTTAATTTCCATGTTAGAGCTCATTTTAGTTTCGTCATTATGTACTTTACTTTCTCGATTGACCGCCAGTTGGCCCAATTGAAGGACGGTAAACTTGACTTCGGTGCTTGTGTTGACATGCGACTCATTGCTCTACAGTACTAGCATTAAGCACATCAGTACGTAGCATCAACATGTTAGTATTCATCACGAACGTGGTTTTGCAGTCAGCGCAATGTTTACAAATGCGGAGTTGGCAGATGCCCATTTGATGTATGGATTACCACTGGGCAATAGCCGTGGCGCGGTACGTTTGTATCGAGATAGATTTCCAGAACGAAGTTGTCCCGACAGGAAAACGTTCGAAGCAATTGATCGGCGTCTTAGGGAGCACGGAACATTCCAGCCTATGACTCGCGACTGGGGAAGACCCAGAACGACGAGGACACCTGCAATGGACGAGGCAATTCTTCGTGCAGTTGATGATAACCCTAATGTCAGAGTCAGAGAAGTTGCTGCTGTACGAGGTAACGTTGACCACGTCACTGTATGGAGAGTGCTACGGGAGAACCAGCTGTTTCCATACCATGTACAGCGTGTGCAGGCACTATCAGCAGCTGATTGGCCTCCACGGGTAACTTTTACGAATGGTTCATCCAACAATGTGTCAATCCTCATTTCAGTGCAAATGTTCTCTTTACGGATGAGGCTTCATTCCAACGTGATCAAATTGTATATTTTCACAATCAACATGTGTGGGCTGACGAGAATCCGCACGCAATTGTGCAATCACGTCATCAACAGACATTTTCTGAGAACGTTTGGGCATGAATTGTTGGTGATGTCTTGATTGGGCCCCATGTTCTTCCACCTACGCTCAATGGAGCACGTTATCATGATTTCATACGGGATACTCTACCTGTGCTGCTAGAACATGTGCCTTTACAAGTACGACACAACATGTGGTTCATGCACGATGGAGCTCCTGCACATTTCAGTCGAAGTGTTCGTACGCTTCTCAACAACAAATTCGGTGACCGATGGATTGGTAGAGGCGGACCAATTCCATGGCCTCCACGCTCTCCTGACCTCAACCCTCTTGACTTTCATTTATGGGGGCATTTAAAAGCTCTTGTCTACGCAACCCCGTTACAAAATGTAGAGACTCTTCGTGCTCGTATTGTGGACGGCTGTGATACAATACGCCATTCTCCAGGCCTGCATCAGCGCATCAGGGATTCCACGCGAAGGAGGGTGGATGCATGTATCCTTGCCAACGGAGGACATTTTGAACATTTCCTGTAACATAAGTGTTTAAAGTCACGCTAGTACGTTCTGTTGCTGTGTGTTTCCATTCCATGATTAATGTGATTTGATGCTACGTACTGATGTGCTTGATGCTAGTACTGCATAGCAGTGAGTCGCATGTCAACACAAGCACCAAAGTCTACATTACCTTCCTTCAATATGGCCAACTGGCGGTGAATCGAGGAAGTGCAGTACATACTGACGAAACTAAAATGAGCTCTAACATGGAAATTAAGCGTTTCCGGGCACATGTCCCCATAACATCTTTTCTTTGTTTGTGTGTCAGGAATGTTTCCTGAAAGTTTTGCCGTACCTTTTTGTAACACCCTGTATTTCTTAGCATGTTGACGCTCTGAGGGTGGAAGCCATTCTTGACAGTGTCGTAAAGCGGTATCTATGACTAACGTGGTAAAAAGCTTTGTTGAAATTTATGAAGATTGAAGCACATTTTGTACTTGTCACTGAGGTAATTGCAATGACGTCTCTGTATGCAGATAGCCTTTCGAATATCGTTCTAGCTGGAGAACAAGATTGATGATGACTCAATATTTTGTAGGAAAAGGCAGAGAGTCTTTTGTTGATATTATGCGAAATTATTTTGTAATTAGAATTTCGTAGCGAAAGAGGCCGAAAATTGTTTAAGTTAGTTTTGCCTTTACTCTTAGGAATCAGTACTATTTTACTTTCCTTAATCTTTGCAGGGGCCACTTTTCCATATAGGACGTCATTCGCCATGGAAGTGATCTTGTTCCCAATTATAGACCAGCAGCGGGCATAAAACACCACAGGGTGGCCATCAATTCCCAGAGATTTTTTGAGATGTGAGTTACGCACTGCTTCATGCACTCCATCTTTAGTAATAGGTGACAGGATGTCAGCGTTTTCTGTTACCGACAACTGTGGACCTAAAATAGTGAGAAAGTCCTCGAGAGCTGCATCGTCCACTGTGGTAGGGGCATATAAGTTGTCATAGTACCTGTGGACTCCGTCCATTATTTCTTTCTGGCAAGTGAGCCTTGTACCAGTATGCGTCTGAACTTCATCAATAAAAGTTTGACGTCTGTTTTTAGCATGTCGCACCAAGTGATACAGAGAAGCTGTTTTATCTGCTACTACTGATGTGGCTTTCGATTTAATTTTTAATACCTCCATCTGTTACCGTTTAATGCTTAATAACTTGGCTTTTATTTTTTTTATATCATTCAGACGAATTACGTCATCATGTGCCTGTTGATATTAGTCTCTTAATACATTATAATAATACTCCATTGTATTCCTCAACTCCTTGTGCCTCGCTACGCTATGCTAAATAACAACTTTCCGCAGCTTCGGTTTAGTCCTCCTTGTCCACCAGTCAATGACTGTTGGGTGCTTGTCTGCTGTGCGGAGGCATATCGTCGACGCTACTCTTATGGCCTGTTCCAGTTCTTCGTCAGTTAAAACAGAGATATTCAAATTCCATTGGCCTCTGAATCGACGGCTTGGCTGTACACTTAAATTAAAGCAAGTTAAAAGTGTACTGTGATCGCTAAAATACACGGGAACAGTTTCAAAGTTCAATAAAAAAATTTGCAAATTTGGTGACACGTAAATCCTATCTAGTCTGCTGCGGGAGTGGCTGGTTGTATGCGTGAACTCGACCGACGTCGGGTACTGAAGTTCCCACACATCCTTAAGTTGTAGATAACTAACTTTTTTTAACTGTGGCGAGTAGTTGAAATTGGGTTGTTGATCATTCTGGTTTAAGACACAGTTAAAATCTCCACTTAGTATAAGAGAACACGGATTTTTCCTCAATAAATAAATTAGTTCATCTTGAAAAAACTTCGCACGATCCAATTTATGGGAATTTTCTGATGGGGCGTAAAGGTTAAGCACGGTCACATCGAAAATTTTTATGCCTACGGCTCTTCCTGAATCTAGTCGTTCGATTTCAGTCTCTGGAATGCCGTCCCTTATAAGAATGGCTGTACCGATATTGGCTTCCGTAGAAACACTAACAATTTCAAAAAAGCCTGGGATCCGAAATTCCGTTATCGCAACTTCTTGTAGCAACACGATATCTGTCCCAGACTGGTACATGAATTCTTTTATTAATGTTAATAGTAGTAATGCTATAAGCTTCATCACAGACATGCCAGAAGAAGCTATTTGGGATGAGGATCGGTATGATAATAGCAGCAACGTGCTTCTCTACAAGTCACGATCTTTGCAAGCTGTGTGCCCGTTACATGTACTAACTTCGCAGAAACATATTTTACTGCTTTTAAACAAAGTGCCTGAAAAGAAAATTATCCTGAAATCCTGACAATGCATTGCTATAAGTCACTGTGGTCATTCTCTTTCTCCTCGTCAGTGTTGGCCCTGATGACTTCATATTTATTATTCTTTTTCTTGGTGTCTTTCTTCTCTGGTGTGGCTTTCGCACGATGACGCGTGACAGCAAAACCTGGTTTTGGTCGCAGCCTCCGACGGTGGCCGTCTGGCGCAACGGCGGTGGCTTGCGAGTCGTCGATATTTGGCTCCGGCGTGTTGTCTGTTGTGTTGTCTTGCTGGCGAGGCGGTGATGCTTGTTTATTTCCTCCTTCGGCGCGGTGTTGCGCTTCGGAGTCAGCACGTTGTTTACTTGGTACTTCCTCGTACTGTTCGCACTGTATGGGCTGTGCACTTCATGCGGTTATTGCCGCTGTGACCTAAGGCTCAAGGTCACATTTCTGTGAAAGGTAACTACCAGCTGCGTCACTATCTTCTTCGTGGCCGCATAATTCCTTATGCGTAAGTGGGAGCCACATAGACCTGCATTTCTTCTCCTTTTTCACTTCCAACAAATCTTGAGGACTTGGCTTCTGCTTCCTGGAAACGGGTGTTTCACAGGAAGAGAGTCCTCATCAACATTTTTTCAGTGTCCTCTTGAGGACGATTTTTGGTGGGAATCTCGCTGTCACGGGACAGAATTTCAGCAGTTAAAGCAGGTTTGAAAATGTTGCACTCAATGTTAATGAATTTCAGTCTTTAAGAGGTAGTCACAGGATCCACGGCAGCCGCCGGCTCAGTTGTATTACTGGCTGGCAACAAATCGTTGAGTGTTAACTTCCGGTGTTGTGTAAGGTTATTTCTTAGCACAAAAACACGGCGAGGGCAGTCCTGACGGAGGTGGCTCTAGCTCTGAGCACTATGGGACTGAACTTCTGAGGTCATTAGTCCCCTAGAACTTAGAACTAGTTACCGAGCGAGGTGGCGCAGTGGTTAGCACACTGGACTCGCATTCGGGAGGACGACGGTTCAATCCCGTCTCCGGCCATCCTGATTTAGGTTTTCCGTGATTTCCCTAAATCGTTTAAGGTAAATGCCGCGATGGTTCCTTTGAAAGGGCACGGCCGATTTCCTTCCCCATCCTTCCCTAACCCGAGCTTGCGCTCCGTCTCTAATGACCTCGTTGTCAACGGGACGTTAAACAACACTAACCTAACCTTAGAACTAGTTAAACGTAACTAACCTAAGGACACCACACACATCCATGCCCTAGGCAGGATTCGAACCTGCGACTGTAGCGGTCACGCGGTTCCAGACTGAAGCGCCTAGAACCGCACGGCCACACCGGCCGGCTGACGGAGGTGACCAGACTCGATACTTACATGACATGTAGGGGTTTGCCCTGAGTAAATAGCATGCGCCTTGTACCCGTCAACAAAGATGTGAGAGAGAATGTTTGCCTTCACTTTCATCTCCACGGAGCGAGTGCCGTTAAAGCACTGCAGTTTGAAATGCGAAGCCCAACTTTCGTTGACTATTTGCCTGACAACCCCATACTTTGAAAGGACATCTTTCATTTTCGAGTTGTCTGCTTCTATAGGAATATTCAAAGCCCTAACATTTCTAATTACAGACTCATAATTCCTGAGTTTTACAGTACTTTTAGTACCATCGCGGTGTATAAATTCCGTTTCATAACCAAATATTTCCAGAAAGCGGTCTACACTCACGGGATCGTTAAACTCTACAAAAATGCAGTATTCATCAGAGTCTAGCTGCATGGTACGAACAGATTCAGAATGAAGGCCAGTTACCTCGGTAATCCAGACATCTATTTCAAGTGCACAGGGCTGTACTCGACGGGTGTACTTGACGAAATTGAAAATCACGGTGTTTTTTTTTTTTTTCTCACGGAGTTTGTCATGGTGTTCTGCAGCGAAGAAATTTCGGACAACGCCGAAATCCCAATGGCACTACGTAGAAAGACGACACGAACGAAGACCAAGACCTCTATTTATAACACTTAATTCACGTGAAAAACGCCAATAAACAATCACGAAACACGAAAACACTGGCGTAAACACTGAAAGTTCACGGAGCAAACTTGAGGAGCGTGCGACCGCGGCGACAGCTAAAGCCAGACTGATACTACTGATGCTTGTTGCTACAAGTCTCTCCCTATTGTACAACATAGACCTTAACATTCATTTCACAGTTCGTATTCATTTGTGCTGTTACTTTGGAAAAAATTGTTGGGTGTATAGTCAAATGTTCTCTTTCACTTCAAATTGTTATTACACATGTTCACTCAATGAATAAAAGTAATTAATGTTTTTTGTGCATATTCAGAGATATGTGAACGTATTCTCTGTAGAATGTCGCTTGTTAGAAATGGTTTATACTGTGCTAAAGTCTTTGCACTTTAAAATAAACATCACATGTCACACGTTTAGTTTACGTTGAGACGAAAGTTCTTGAAGAAATAAGTTGGAGATCAACAATCCCGCAGTGAAGCGTGCTTTGGAAGATGTAGTTAAAATGTGGTTTCGTCTTGGTAGGAATACATGGTGTCAGTGGTCCCATACTGATCAGTCCGTGTTGCATCTACTCAATAACCTCCATATTTCGTCTTCCGAAAGGCATATGTCGTCTCCTGGATATTGTGTCGTCGTTTCGTCGAAAAGTGTGCCGTGGCTTTGCGACTCACGTCACCCATAGTGTCCCATCACGAGCGCAGTGAACCGTTTTTTAACAATTTGCACACAACTTGTTCGTACATTGTTCGTGGTAAAACAAAATGTTCGTTCACAACAGAGAGCACAAAACATAACAAATTACACTTCACATTGAGTACAGTGTTCTATTACATATTTACATAGATATAAAAATTTTCTGTGAAACATTTACCTATACATTGACTTTACATTGTTTGGTAATACATATACACATTTTACATTCTTCAGTTGCATTGAACTAGATATTTACAAATACATATGGGTCAGACATAGAAAAAATTAACTTATAGGTTCAGTGTTTTTTTTTTAAATAAAGTTTTCCTTTTAAGTATATTTTCCTTTACATCAGTACTACACAATCAGTGTTCTTCCTCATTAAATGTTTCCTGCAATATAAACTTTCATAGTAGATTAGAAAACATTTTGGAGATGATCTGTCCTGAAAAGTCATGATTACAATAAGACACGAAACGTCACATCCACAATCAATTACTAATTAGCACATGCACAAAGTAACATTTATAAATAAAATGAAATATATAACCTTGCTCAATTAATCTCATTTGTCATTTCCTGTACAGTGTTTTTTGTGCATGTTGTGTTCATGTGGATAGTGGTGTGAGCGTGAATAGCAAATCAAGTGCCTATCATACCAATTCATACGAGGGCTATCCACAAAGTACATTACGTTTTGGAATAAAATTTTCCAATACTTTATTTATTTTTATTTATTATATTCAGATGAAAGCCATACTTAAATACAACTTTTCTACACAGTTTCCATAAAAATTAAGGCACTTATCGTAGCGATGGACGAGCTTCGAAATTCCTTCGTCGTAAAATTCGGTCGCCTGCGTCTTCAACCACGTGGCGACTCTCTTTTGGGACAGAAAAGGTGTGATTTTTGTGGATTTCCTGGAAAGAGGCACTACAATAAACTCTCAAAGGTATTGCCAAACTATGCACAACCTCAGAAGAGCAATACAAAACAACCGCATGGGAAAGTTGGGCTCAAAGATGTTGCTGATTCACGACAACGCCCGGGCCCACACGGCAAATGCCACTCGTGAAGTTCTCGAATCTTTTAAGTGGGAGTTGTTTCCTCATCCGCCGTACAGTCTCGACCTGGCACCGAGTGACTTCCACTTATTCCCAGCAGTGAAGAAGTGGTTGGCTATGCAGCGTTTTGATGACTACGCACAGCTTCAAGAAGAGGTAACCACGTGGTTGAAGGCGCATTTTACGACGAAGGAATTTCCAAGCTCGTCCATCGCTACGATAAGTGCCTTAATTTAAATGACAAATATGTAGAAAAGTAGTATTCAAGTATGGCTTTCATCTGTATATAATTAAAAGAAATTTCAATACTTTATTTATTTTTAATTCCAAAACGTAATGTACTTTGTGGATAGCCCTCGTATATCAGGTTCAGGGCAGAAACTGTCTCCGGTCATTTAGTCTGTCAGCTTGTCTGCAGGGTATTATTAAATATAATCAGTAGCTGTACTTTGCATGAAAATTGTTAGTTCTTCCTGTGTCTTATCTTCTTGACGCTGCTGTCGTTGTTGGTGCCGTAAAATGTAGATACTTAAGATTATAGCTTATGTCTTCTTCTTCTTCTTCCAGCTTGATGTACCAGATGTGACTTACCATGTTGTTGTATCAGCATACTCTGCTAAGGGCTAAAGGCTAAAGGTTAAAGGTTTTCAAATCTTTGTGAGGGTATAATCCTAAAATTTTCTTATTCTTGTCGTTTTGTAGAAGATATGCTCCAGATTGTGTTATATCAATGATTGTGTAAGGACCTTCATATAATGGACGCCACTTAACATTACGTTTTAGAGGTGATGACGATTTGTAGTGAGTCTGAAGTAAAACTTGCATGTCAAGTGTAAAGCTTTGCCTTCTTTTAAGATTAGCACCTTAGTTCTTATTTATAATGTCAGCTTGTTCAGTAATTGCGATGAGTACATACCTTACCTTTTCGTCGTGTGAAGGTTGGTGTCAGAAAATTTTGCTAGTGGGTTGCTCCATTCATTAGTTTCCTTTGTGTCAAACATGATTTCTCAGGGAGTATAGGATGTGTTGTATATATCTAAATTGATGTGTATTTCCTCAAAAAGTGCTAGGCAATGTAACCAGTTTGTGTACTGTGTTGAGGTATATGTTCTCATGAATCTGTTTAATTCTCTAAAAATTCTCCGGTTGTGTCCTCACAGGTAAGATAGTTTGGTTGATAGCTGTTAGAATGGAAGTATCAGGTTAGTACTAGATGCGTCTTTTGACTACATGCAAAGGGCTACAATATGGAGTGTTGATGGTTCTATAATACTCCATGTAATCATTTTCTTTAGTTCTTCCCAAACCGCAGGTCGCAGAGCTAGAGGTATGACTTATATGTGTATACGATTGAAGTCAAGCCTCACCTAATTTATTACCATAAGTCATACCTCTACTATGTGTTGATCTTACCTGGCTTAAGTGAAAACACCCTTTTTCTTAAGTAAAATATGTTTAAGCAGGGACCTCTCCTCTTCATTAACAGCATAACATTCTGATAACTTGTACTTAAACAAATTAATTGTATCATTCACTACCTCACAGTGTTATACAGGTTTTGTGTCACAATCTCCAGATGTACTGTCCGAATTTTATCGCTTACAGAATCAGCAGACGCAGGCCTTACTGGATGCCCTTGGACAGCTCGTCCAGGGTCAGTGTGCGATGCAAAACGATGCGGCAGCCGCCGCTCCATCGCTCACGCAGCTACAACACGCTGTTGCACCAACTTTTCGACCTTTTGATCCTGCCCTGGAAAGCTGGACGGAGTGGTCACGCCAATTTGGATTCCATCTCGCCACCTACAGAATTCAAGGTAACGAGTGGCAGCCTTTTCTTTTATGATCGGTCAGCGTACAAACGTACCATGTGATAGTCAAATTATTTCCCCGTCGCGACGTAGCAACTCTGTCCTATGAAGAAATTTTGTCTGCATTAGATGCATGTTTCAAGGAATCAGTCAATGTAGTTGCGAAAAGGTATACCTTCTTTCGTACAAAACGTACGGCAGGTCAGACTAATCAGGAGTGGGTTGCAACCTTTCAAGGCTGTACTAGGGATTGTGCTTTTGAGTGTCAATGTGGACTCCCTTATTCAGATACTATGGTACGTAATGCAATTGCATAGAACGTTTCTGACGTTCGTATAAGGGAACACATTTTGAAACTAGTCAATCCCTCCCTTCAACAAGTGATGTACATATTGGATCGGTAGGACACACTTGACTTTGCTCAGGAATCATTTGAAACTTCACCAGCCATGTGTCAGGTTAACCGGCCCACCGGGCTAGCTGCACGTAGCAGTAAATAGCCCTCGCGCCCGGCCGTGCCGCGGCCGCCAGGCTCTCAGCCACGTGTGCCGCGCCGGCAAGCAAATGCAGTGTTCAAATCCTGCCTGCGGTGCACACTAGACATTCGCGTGAGAATTGCCTGTCATGCCAAGCTATTTGCTTTTTTTTTTATTCCGATTTTGGCCGTCTAGGGACCGCGTTAAACAACTATTTTTCAATGTACATTTCTCCTATTGCGCTCCTCCTCTTTTCTCTTCTGCCAATATGTCTTCATCCTCTCTCTGTGCTGCTCCCTTCGGTCTTCTGTCGACACTGTTCCTCCAGTTCTTCTCTTCTTCACTTCAAATCTTTCAAAATGTTGAATTTTGTCTCTCATTAAGTCTCTGTTGGTTATATCATCTTCTCCTATACCCATCTCCTCTAAGTCTGCTTTGACTTCTTTGAACCAGGTAATTTGGGTTCTGGGGTTCTTGTCAAAATACATGAATATTTTCTTTGTCAGCCTTCCATCATTCATTCTTTTCAAATGGGCGTAAAAGCTTACTCTTCTCTTCCTCATAGTATCTACCACTTTCTCAATTTTATTGTAATAAAAAAGGACATGTTCAGAGTGTTTGCCATAAAAAGCTGAGATTGGAAGCTCAAAACCATTCCAGGCCCTTTGCTCCACGCTGGAATCAGAATCGAACCAAGGATACTCAGGCTCGCGAAACTTCGCCCATGGAAATTCATGTAGTTCATTCCACTCTGTACAGTGCCACTCTCTCTAACAGTGACTGTGTTCGTCCCAGAAATAGTGTTCGTCGACATCGCCAGAACTCCCTTCAAGTCGCAAGTGATTTTGTACCAGTGACAGTTCACGTTGCACAAGACAGTCGCTCTTTTCGTCAGCAGGACAATAAACTTTTTGTAGACTTGGACATTAACAGCAGAGTGATACCATTCCAGCTTGATACCGGAGCTGCAGTTTTGCTGATCAATCAAGACACTTACAAACTGCTGGGCACACCTCCGAGGCGTGCCGCAAATGTTAACTAGCTATACAGGTCAAGGAATCCCTGTGTTAGGATAGTGCAGCCTTCTTGCAATTACAAAGGACAAACAAAACTTGTGTCATTTTACGTCCTTCGTTCTTCTTCTGCAGTGAACTTCTTTGGTTTCGATTTATTTCAGTTGTTTAACTAGTCTATAGTAAAACAGGTCCTATCAGTGAACCAGACTGTGCCTTCAGACAATGTTTCTCGTCTATGTGAAGGATTTGCAGGAAGTTTTGCACCGGGCCTCGGCTGCGCTAAGAACTATAATGCACATTTGGAACTGAAAGTGCAACCGAAATTTTTCAGAGCGCGCAATGTTCAAATGGTTCAAATGGCTCTGAGCACTATGGGACTTAACATCTATGGTCATCAGTCCCCTTGAACTTAGAACTACTTAAACCTAACTAACCTAAGGACATCACACAACACCCAGTCATCACGAGGCAGAGAAAATCCCTGACCCCGCCGGGAATCGAACCCGGGAACCAGGGCGTGGGAAGCGAGAACGCTACCACACGACCACAAGCTGTGGACGCGCGCAATGTTCTACACGCATTGCGTGATGAGGTCGAAAAAACATTACACGAGTTGGAATCACAAGGTGTAATTGAATGTGTCCAGGGCATCACCCTTAATAATTTTGCGAAAACCTTCTGGAAAATTGAGACTTTGTGTGGACTTCAAGGCAACAGTGAATCCACAACTAGTGATTGCAACTTTGCCTTTACCCCATCCCGGAAGATCTCTTTGACAAACTGTGCCCGGGTAAAAATTTTTTCGAATTTGGACCTCGCAAATGCGTTCTTGCAAATACCGGTGGACGAACAATCCCAGCGCGATTTGGTAGTTAACATGCATCTTGGGTTGTATAAATTCGAACGACTGCCATTCAGGTGTGCATCCGCCCCTGCATTGTTTCAGCAATATCTACAAACTGTTTTTGCGTCGGTTCCTACTGCAGCAAATTATCTGGACGATATTGTGATCTCCGGAAATACGGAAGAAGAACATTTGGCCAATCTCAGAACATTATTTCAGGTCTTGTGACAAAATGGTCTTCGCTTGCGGAAGGACAAATGTGTGTTTTTTGCTCGTGAGTTACCCTATTTGGGACATGTAATCAATGCCCAAGGCATACATCCCAGTCCCGAGCACCGCCGTGCCAAACAAGACTTGCCTCCGCCGCAGAATTTGAAGCAGATACAGAGTGTGCTGGGAAAAATAAATTACTATAACAGATATGTGCCACATGCCTCTTCCATTTCAGCTCCGCTTCATCGCTTACGCCGTAAAGGTGTTCCGTTCGTCTGGACGACGGAATGCGAACGCGCCTTTCGCCAGTTGAAACCGGCGCTGCTTTCCAATACCTGCCTTACGCCATTCGATCCCCAGAAGCTCCTTTTGTTGATGGTGGATGCAGCGGATTTCGGGATCGGTGTTATGCTTGCGCACAAAGATGGATCCCACGATCGCCCTATTGCCTTTGCGTCCAAATTGCTGTCGTCGGTGCAGAGAAACTATCCACAGATCGAGAAAGAAGCATTGGCTCTTGTATTTGGTGTTACAAAGTTTCATGGCTCCTTGTATGGTCGTCACTTTACCATAATCACAGACCACAAACCTTTGACATCGCTTTTTCATCTGAACAAGCCTGTACCTCCAAGTACAGCGCAGAAACTCATTCGCTGGTCTATTTTCCTCTCGCAGTACCGCTACGATATCTTCTATGGGTCCACTGCTAAGCACGGAAACGCCGATGCGTTGTCCCGTTTGCCTGTTGCTGAGGATAGGGCATTCGATTCATCCGAACTTGCTTGCATGTTCATTAATGCGGCAACCGACGACTTGGTCGAATCGTTTCCGATTGGTTTTCGTCGTGTAGCTACATCCACAGCTGCCTACTCTGTCCTTGCTACCGTTCTGCGTTTTGTTGCTACGCAGTGGCCCTTGTCAAAGCCATGGATCGGGAACCCGTTGGTTCGCCGATTTTTTGCTCACAAGGGGAGACTTTATGTTCGACGTGGTGTTTTGCTGTTGCGTTCTGATAATGATTAGTCCAGGGTCGTGGTACTACGTTCGTTACAATCTTCTGTCTTAAAGCTTCTCCACCAAAGACATTGGGGTATAGTGAGAACGAAATAACTTGTTAGTCAGCACTGTACTTGGTTCTGAATGGATGCCGCGATTACGAATATGTGCTGTTCTTGCATGGTGTGTGCCGAACAACAATCAGCACCACCGCGGAAATTCTTTGCATGACCAAAAGCCACTTCCCCTTGGCAACGCTTACATATCGATTTTGCTGGTTCATTCTGGAATGCTCGATGGTTGGTAGTGATAGATTCATTCAGTAATTTTCCTTTTGTTGGCCGGATGTCTTCCACGACATCGTCTGCAACCATCCAAGCGTTGTCTGCTATCTTTTGAATGGAAGGTCTTCCACAGACAATTGTTTCCGACAATGGCCCACTATTCATGTCAGCAGAATTTCAGTCATTCTGCAAGGCCAATGGTATTCAACATATGACGTCCGTGCCGTTTTCGCCACAGTCAAACGGTGCCGCTGAACGATTGGTCCGGACTTTCAAGTCACAGATGTTGAAGTTACAAGAGTCGCATTCTCGGGAGGACGTGTTATTGCTCTTTTTGTCCTTGTATCGCTCTCAGCCGCGAGATGGTCGCTCGCCAGCTGAGTTGCTCCACGGTCGCCCTCATCGGACCTTGATGTCTTTGCTACTTCCGCCGCATCAGGTTCCTGTGCTGCGGCAGACACCTGCTTTTGCCCCAGGTGACGTTGTCTACTACCGCCACTACCGAGGTTCACGGCGTTGGCTCGAAGGGCGCATTCTTCGCTGCCTCGGACGCGCTATGTATCTGGTTTTGGGGGCCTCTGGTGAGGTGCGCCGCCATCTCAACCAGCTGCGCCTCTGTCGTCGCACGGGATCTGCCGCTCCCCGTCTGCTTTCACTGACGGTGCCGTCCGGTCAGCGCCCTGGGGACCCTTCTACTGGCTCGCCTCAGCCCCAAGTGTTACCGACGCTGCCTTCCATTTTGCCCCATGGCGACGCGCCGCCGCCACCGCCGCCACCGCCGCCACCGCCGCCACCGCCGCCACCGCCGACGCCACCGCCTGTTCTCCCGCCGGCGACGCCCGCAGTGGACGCGTCACTGCAACCGACGGGCGCCTCCCTGGGTCACGCGCCGCCGATCGCTTCCCGTGACCAGTTATCCTCCGCCATGGAATTCTTGCCCGCTCCTGACCATGTGTCGTCTTCGCCCATCGGGTGCCCCGGCCCGATGGAAGTCGACCCTTCGGCCCCTCCTGTCTCTCTGCAGGCGCATACACCGCATGTTGGCGTGCACCCTGGAGCAGGTTTCCAGGCGTTTCCTAGCTCCCCGCGGTCCGCATGTCAAGGTGCGGGTGACAGCAACGCCTGTTGTTAGGCTCCCTACCTCGTCACATACGTCAACATGGGGTCCTCCCCACGGCGGGCGGAAGCCTTATGCCACCACTGTACGAAGATTTGCTGAGGAGGAATGTGGTGTCACCGCCAGACACCACACTTGCTAGGTGGTAGCCTTTAAATCGGCCGCGGTCCGTTTGTATACGTCTGGCCAGCGTGTCGCCACTATAAGTGATTGCAGACCGAGCGCCGCCACACGGCAGGTCTAGAGAGACTTCCTAGCATTCGCCCCAGTTGTACAGCCGACTTTGCTAGCGATGGTTCACTGCCTACTTACGTTCTCATTAGCCGAGAGGATAGTTTAGCATAGCCTTCAGCTACGTCATTTGCTACGACCTAGCAAGGCGCTATTATCAGTTACTATTGAGATTATGGATCATGTACCGTCAAGACCGACGTTCACCATTAATGGATTAAAGTTACTTATTCCACCAGCTACGTCCGTTTTTCTAAATTCTAATTTCCTTGTCCTGTTCCAGACCACACGCCTGCCTGCGTGAGCTAAAACGCGTGCCTTCCGGCCTCCGCTAGTATCACGGTGTTGGCTCTCCTGCCAACCACAACACAATCTAATACAGGACCTCCAGGAAAGGTTCAAAGCACAGACTGTTTGAAGCGTTACGCAACCTGTACAGAAGTCGGCTTGGTGATTTTGTAGTCAATCCCGATGCAATTTCTGTGTTTCATCGTCAATGTGAACGTCCAGGCGTCACAGTACACATTCATTGGTGCAATGGAACCTAATACTGGACTCCCAGGAACGGTTCCAAGCGCAGACAGTTTGAAGCGTTACTCCCTATGGACATAAGTCGGCATTGTGCCTTTTCTATTCAATCCCGATGAAATTTCTATGTTTCGTCGCCATTGTGAAGGTCCAAGGGTTACAGTGAGCCTGTAGTGGTGCATCGGAATATACTGCTGGACTCCCAGGAGTGGTTCCAAGCACAGACCGTTTGAAGCGTTACTCCATTGCCCACCCCATCTCGATAAAGCGCGCCGACCCACTATGGTATTGAGGTATGCCCACAAAGCCGCACGCGCTGCTATCATTCATCTTTCTTTTGATTTTGAATAGACCTACAGAATATGGGCCACTGTCTGTTAGGTAATTTACCAACTCAGTCGATGGGTTAAGAAATATGATTTTTACGCTGTCTCTCATGTTAGAGTGAAATTCGTATGTTCCCATGCCTGGGCCCGAAGTGTCCCATTAATTTTGCCATAGTTGTAATATGCTATCTTTTATTACCTTTTTCAAATTGTCGTACTTACATTTCACTGTCGTTCTTTAAGCAGTAAAAGGTTCGCCTTTTCCTAATTTGCAAGTCAAGTACGCATATTCCTAGAATTACTACCAAGGTATCATTCGGTGTAGCGCTGCAGGCGCACATTAATCTTACTAACACTCCTCGTTGAACTCCTCTTACTACTGAGGCTAGCTTCGCTATCTGCAGTCTACGGGCCCAAACGCTCGCACCATATTCCACGACTGATGCTATTATATATTGGTGGTAAACTGATTCCTAAATAGCCTATTTGGATTTTCTATAATTTTATTCAAGTCTGTACGTGTTCTGTCTGCTTTCTGTTAAGCGGTCTGGTAGCATTTGCAGTTACGTGTAATGTTGCAGCTATCATGCAACTTTTGTAGTATAGGCTCAAGTGTTACATCCCAAAATTCTGGACCACACAGTGATCCTGTGGACAATCTTTTCTTATTCTCTTCGTTATTGTCTTTCCTGGGCATGTTAAAGAAGCGCGTCAGAGGTGGCAATAATCTCTCAGGCAGTGGAACGGTGCCCCAGGACACTCAGTTCGAACATTATCGCTAGAGAGTACATAGAATGAGTATCTGTCGTTAGCGAAATCGCCTTATTAATTACGTCTTCAGTTGACGTGCCTCCTCCGATCCCGCACTCGTGACTGCTTATCCCATGTAGCAGCCAATAACCTTGCAACGATTTGAATAATAGTTTTCAGATGTTTTATGGAAAACTTGCATTAGACAGATTGGTATGTAGGATTCGGATATCCTTGTCTTGCCCTTTAGTAATTACTACCATTTCAGCAGTCTTGCACACTACACGGATCCTTCCTTTCAAGAGACATTTGTTGTATAGTTCGCACAAGTAACCATCTAATTGGTCACATAGAGCTTGTATTACTTCAGCAGGGATCTCTTCGGTCCTGGAGGTTTTCTTCTTCTCCAGCCTTAAAATTATTTGCCTAGCGTCTTCTTGTGCGAAGGGTTTCACAAATTTATTGTTTCTGTAGTCTTCCCATAACAGTTTTGTAAACTATGGTCACCTTCTGTCTAGCCGTCATCTCCATCATCAGGAAGTAGTGTTTCCATTAGCAGGGCAGCTGACTGTTGCCAACTTCCTGTTACCGTCCATCATTTGTTTTGAGCGTGGGCTAAACTTCCAATGATCGTATTTTCTCGCAGATTATTTTATACGGTATACCCCAAGGATTGGTTCTAAGTTGGCCTCCACGAACTGCTTTTATCGTTCCATTTTTGTTTCCTACATTTGTCTCCCGTAAAATGTTACTTAACGTATCTGTATCAATGCAACCTTTGGATTCTTTCTCCTTGGGGCGTGCTGTTCAGGTATAGCTTCCTGGCTCTTCCTGCTTCACATCTTAGTTTCTTCAGCAGCTCAGTCCAGATGCGAGGCACTCCTTGAGAATGACCTGCGCCGGCAGGTATGGATGCCTCCATTGCTCTATGTATAGCCACTGTCAGTTCTTGCGGGATGAACTTCCCGGACGCTGAAACACTATTCTTAGTTCTTTCCAGTTAGCCTTAATGATGTTGTATTTGGGCCTTGTGCGTTTTGGATTTCCCTCCCAGTGGAGGTATAGTGTACGGTATTGTAACTTGACGCCATTCCATTGCCTTTCACACGGCGCGCCGCTTCTGTATAAGCTAAAGTGATGTCGATATTTTATGTTACTCCGAGACTTTATCTGATTACTTTCTTGGTTGTACTACTGTTTTTAAAGGGGTGGAATCATATTTTAACTATACTGAGGTAATGGCATGAATAAAATTCCGCACATTTGATTGGTTTAACGCCCATTATTACCATGAAACGCCTGTTACATGTGGCTATGTGATCCAGTTGATATTCTCCTACTTTTTGATTTGGAGATATCTAAGTTTTGGCTTTTCTTGGTAGTTTGCGAAAATGTACAGGAGATCGTTTTAAGTGCAACATTTTACGCACATTATCAAAATTTCTCCATTCCTGTTTGTTCGTAAGTGTGCTGGATATACACCTACAATATTCTTAAAATACTTCTCGGTGACTTCAACGTCCAAGCTGGGAATGAAAAGAAGTTTAACGTTGGTTTTAGGTGTATTGGTGACTTCAGAATCTAAAAGACCCCAAAACTGATTTACTTCCTGCAAATTTCTTCTGTTATCATTTACAATGCATGGAAATTTGTAACACTATAGCTTTTATTCTTGCGCTTTGCTGTTAGCATGCATATTTTTCTGATTAGGACGTAAATTATGTTATACTACCAACAATTTTTTGCTTACATAAATTGCTGTTTCCAACCCCTTGCATGTTTTCCACTATTTTTATTGTTGTGCTACCTTTCTAAATTCTAATGTTGTCTATCAATCACATTCTTATCTAAAAATGTTGTTTCCTCTACTGCCAACTTTTATATATGAGTCTTCTGTAGAAATAATTCCAATTTTTTCTTTTTCCCTATTTTCAGAAGAGAAGTTATCTTTAATGTTCCAAAGTAGTACTTCTTGTTGAACTTCAAGTTAGAAGGATTTCCATTGTACTCCATCTCTTAGTCACTGCAAATTTTGGACTCTGCAGAACCTTAGATCCTAATGCATTACAAGATGTAATGGTAGATTCCTCATCAAAGTAATTTCCTGGGATAGTGCATCCATTGTCTGAACTTTTCATTTTATGTGAAAAATGTTATGTCGTTCTATTGTAGAGCTGTCTGATATTTTTTAATCCTCAAGTCAATTAGAATTTGCTAAACTTGTATATATATCGTTGTTATGTGTTAATTTTTGTTTACCGAAGTATGGAAAGACAAACGAAAACAATATTTTTAATGTAACTTTCATTTTACTTACGTTTGTGCCTGTTGTTCTTCTATTAATGTAGACTTTGTTTTTCCTTTATTGTGGGCGCAATCTGGTAGCGAATGTACAACTAACTTCTTCTCCTGTGACTCTGATATAACCAAAATGCTCTTATACTCGCTACTATCGTATTCCATTTGACGCGATACGATGAACTACTTTTCAGATTCCTTTTGAAGGAAATTTTCTTTCTTCAGTTAATGGGTAAACCTTATTTTTAATGTCATGCGAAATAATGTGTACGCAGTGTTCTTTCCTTTTTTGTCTTATGACAAATTTCATAATGACCGTTTCTTCAAATTGATAATGTGTTTTACCAAGCAAAGTGCGAGCTAGACTGACATTTCTGTATCAATGCATCATCATCGTAGACCTCTACGAAGACTTTCGGTCTTACATTATAAAATTACGATCTTGGAAACATGGAAGTGGTGGTGATTATTTGCTTGACGTATTCCAATCTCTGTCTTCCTCTACAGTTTTTGCCCTCTACATCTCCCTCTAGTACCATGGAAGTCATTCCCTCATCTCCTAGCAGATGTCCTATCATCCTGTCCCTTCTCCTTATCAGTGTTTTCCACATATTCCTTTCCTCTCCGATTCTGCGTAGAACCTCCTCATTCCTTACCTTATCAGTCCACCTAATTTTCATTATTCGTCTATAGCACCACATCTCAAATGCTTCGATTCTCTTCTGTTCCGGTTTTCCCACAGTCCATGTTTCACTACCATACAATGCTGTACTCCAGACGTACATCCTCAGAAATTTCTTCCTCAAATTAAGGCCGGTATTTGATATTAGTAGATTTCTCTTGGCCAGAAATGCCTTTTTTGCCATAGCGAGGTTGCTTTTGATGTCCTCCTAGCTCCGTCCGTCATTGATTATTTTGCTGCCTAGGTAGCAGAATTCCTTAACTCCATTGACTTCGTGACCATCAATGGTAGTGTTAAGTTTCTCGCTGTTCTCATTTCTACTACTTCTCATTGCCTTCGTCTTTCTCCGATTTACTCTCAAACCATACTGTGTACTCATTAGACTGTTCATTCCGTTCTGCAGATCATTTAATTCTTCTTCACTTTCACTCAGGATAGCAATGTCATCAGCAAATCGTATCATTGATATCCTTTCACCTTGTATTTTAATTCCACTCCGGAACCTTTCTTTTATTTCCATCATTGCTTCCTCGATGTACAGATTGAAGAGTAGGGGCGAAAGGCTAGAGCCTTGTCTTACACCCTTCTTAATACGAGCACTTCGATCTTGATCGTCCACTCTTATTATTCCCTCTTGGTTGTTGTACATATTGTATATGACCCGTCTATTCCTATAGCTTACCCCTATTTTTTTCAGAATCTCGAACAGCTTGCACCATTTTATATTGTCGAACGCTTTTTCCAGGTCGACAAATCCTATGAAAGTGTCCTGATTTTTCTTTAGTCTTGCTTCAAATATTAGCCGTAACGTCAGAATTGCCTCTCTCGTCCCTTTACTTTTCCTAAAGCCAAACTGATCGTCACCTAGCGCATTCTCAATTTTCTTTTCCATTCTTCTGTATATTACTCTTGTAAGCAGCTTCGATGCATGAGCTGTGAAGCTGATTGTGCGATAATTCTCGTACTTGTAAGCTCTTGCCGTCTTCGGAATTGTGTGGATGATGCTTTTCCGGAAGTCAGATGGTATGTCGCCAGACTCATATATTCTACACACCAACGTGAATAGTCGTTTTGTTGCCACTTCCCCCAATGATTTTAGAAATTCTGATGGAATGTTATCTATCCCTTCTGCCTTACAATAGAAGTAAAAGTTTAGGACACGATTTTAGACAGATAGTGTACTGAACACTAAAATGGGCTTTCGATCGTTCCTGGCTTTTTGCCAATGAAGCAATTATAATGAACTTACTGAGCACCTGGTATGGCCCACATATGTGTTTATCCCAGTCTTGTAAGCGTTCATCTCCACCTTCACCTCTCTCTGTCCATCTCCTCCTTACCCCTCTCTGTCCGTCACCTTCTCCCCCCCACCCCGCCACCCCATCTGTCTCCTGCTTCCCTTGACTCTGGTTTGTGGAGCGCTCAACTGGGGGATGGGGGAAGTGGATAGGGAGCAATCATCATCACCAGCCTTATCTTCCATCCCCCAGTCTCTGCCTATTTCTTCCTCCCCGTACTCTCTGCACAACTCCTCCTTCCCCTGTTTGTGACAGCCTACTCCTCCCCCGTTCACTCTCTTAAGTTACCGACCCCACCCCACTAGGAGGCTGTCAGTTGTTAACTCGACAGTATTTCTCTCCAGATCGTAAATGGTATTTGTACCAATTGTGGTTGAAATCGGGACAGTGATTTAGGAACTGCTGTGGACCATACATACATACATACATACACATAGGATGTCCGTAATTAAATTTTTAGTTTCAAAACGCCGTAGAAAGAGAACCAATGCTCAGATTGACGCTATATTTGAACAACATATTATTGACACAGGTGGAAACATCATGGAGACGAATATTCCCACCAGATGGCGCTGTAAGGGTCTTAACATAACTGGAATCGGCTATCGTTGACAGATGAATCGTAATTCTGAGAGGGCCATGTGCTGTGCGTCTATTGGTATGCAGATTCTGACGCTTACAGTGCCATCTATTGGTCAAATTTTCGTTAAATGTTTTTTATCCCATGACATTTCCCCGCTGCATCAATAATATGTTACTCAAATTTGATGTTATTCAGAGCAGTGACTCTCTCCTCCAGTTTCCTGATAGTCAATTTATGATCGTCTAAGGCTGTATAATCTGTATATGAAAATCGGAAAAAAGGACATGTTTCCACAAGAAGCTTGGAATTTAGAACCTGTAGATAATTATCTGAAAGCTTGTGACATTTCTCTTTATTTTAAACGAGTTACTCAACAAAAGAGGTACTGGTATAAATCCCCCTAATTTCATAACACATTATCCTTCTTATGTGATCAACATGACACTTGGACAAAATAGTTACAAGTCAAAAGACACCAATGACTTTGGCTGGTACGTTTAATGATAAGGTATCAAAAGACACTCTTCTCTATATACTCATGTGACCTGTCTCTGTCTCACATTCTGATCGCCATCCGGAGCGGCGGGGAGGCCGCGCCGTGCTGTCCAGCCACAGCTTCCTGGACAGCCTTAGCAGCTGGAGCTGGACCAGGAAACCGCTAGCTGGTGTCTCATTTTTGTTCGTCAATCAGCTTTGTTCCTCAAATACTAACTGTAAACGTTATTTCCTTGCCTTGTGGGGACAGCTGAATAGCTGTAGGTTTTATTTGCCTGGCCAATACTATTGTTATTTGTTTGAGCACATCTAGAAGAAAATGAGGTTATCTGTTATTAGCAACATCTAATGGAAGTAGTCGAACTTATGGTAAGTCTAAGAGGCAGTTTGTAACGGTAATGACAAGAGGCATTACACAAGGATGACGTATATATTAGACACGACGGATACAACCGTTTCTGCCAATACCATTATCTCAAATCAGTGGACGATAGAACTCTGACTCTTTCGTGTGGGATAATTAACAACAGATTATTGTAGGAACTAACCTTGGGTTCAATGACACGCTGCTGTAATACCTTTTCTGTTTCTGCCTCTATCCTGCCTATGGTGTAGGTTAGGGCCTGACAATGAACTTGCTATGCTCCTGCCATATAAACTGATAAGAAGAATATCTAACCTCATCTACGTACTTTGAAAATATTAATGAATGACGCTGCAGTACATTAAATGAATATATTTTGCACCTTTCTGTGCCTGCTTGGCACAATGAACTCGGTTCTGTATTTCTTGCAAAGTACGAACATATCTTTGTTAATACAACAAAAGTATTGCATTAGCACAGTTCTCACTTCAAGTGTCTTCCGATTAAGTGACAGCTCCCATCTGGTGAGAAATTTGGCAGTATTTGTGGTGTCACCGCCAGACACCACACTTGCTAGGTGGTAGATTAAATCGGCCGCGGTCCATTTAGTACATGTCGGATCCGCGTGTCGCCACTGTGTAATCGCAGACCTAGCGCCACCACAAGGCAGGTCTCGTGATATGAACAAGCACTCGCCCCAGTTGTACGGACGACCTAGCTAGCTACTAGATGTACGAAGCCTTTCTGTCTCATTAGCCGAGAGACAGAATAGCCTTCAGCTAAGTTAATGGCTACGAACTAGCAAGGCGCCATTAGCCTTACAGTGATTGTAATTAAAGTCTCCTGTGTATCGTCAGGAGCGATGTACCACAATGATTGATTAAAGATAAGTATTAATCCAGCTACGTACTTTTCTTCATAGCATTAATTACGTAGCCTGTTCCAGTACTTCACGCCCGTCTGCGTTAGTCTAGCGTGCATTTTCAGCCATCACGACCTACAAGGTATTGGCCCAGCTGCCGACACATCAGTATTAATACCAACGAATTTTTATAACACGCTTTACCAAGGGCGGCGGGTTTGTCCACCCTAAAATAGAATCGAAAAAATTATTAAAATTCATTAAAAAATATGTTGCTGATACAGCTCAAAAATAAATAAATGCATTCTGATGTTAAGTAGGCTCCACAACCTGGAAATATCTCTTAGCACCCTTAACAATAACAACACACCTTCAGTAACGTGTACTACAAACGGGGTGTGGGGCTACTTTACGCTCACTTCGAAACAGTATTTAAGAAACGCAAATTTGAAATTTACTCTCAACTTAGTATTTAAAGAGGTACAGATGCGTAAGTGATGTCCTGAACTTTAAGAAACATCAGGGAAATGACTTCCACAATTACAACTTAAATTTTTGGGTTAAATTCACATTTTTTAAAAAACTTCAGTTAATCTGGTAGGACAATAAAATTTTGAAAAAAATTTCGTTTTTATTTAAAAGTGTACAGTAGATGACTGTTGTTGTTGTGGTGCTCTACAGTCCTGAGAGTGGTTTGATGCATCTCTCCATGCTACCCTATCCTGTGCAAGCTTCTTCATCTTCCAGTACGTACTGCAACCTGCATCCTTCAGAATCTGCTTAGTGTATTCATCTCTTGGTCTCCCTCTACAATTTTTACCCTCCACGCTGCCCTCCAGTACTAAATTGGTGACACCTCGATGCCTCAGAACATGTCCTACCAACTGGTCCCTTCTTGTCAAGTTCTGCCACAAACTCCTCTCCTCCCCAATTCTGTTCAGTACCACCTCATTAGTTATGTGATCACCCCATCTAATCTTCAGCATTCTTCTGTAGCACCACATTTCTAAAGCTTCTATTCTCTTCTTGTCCAATCTATTTATCGCCCATGTTTCACCTTCACACATGGCTACAAACTATACGAATACTTTCAGAAACGACTTTCTGTCATTTAAATCGACACTCGATGTTAACAAATTTCTCTTCTTCAGAAACGCTTTCCTTGCCATTGCCAGTCTACTTTTTATATCCTCCCTACTTCGAACATCATCAGTTATTTTGCTCCCCAAATAACAAAACTCCTTTACGACTTTAAGTGTCTCATTTCCTACTCTCATTCCCTCAGCATCATCCGATTTAATTCGATTACAGTCCATTATCCTCGTTTTGCTTTTGTTGATCTTCATCTTATATCTTCCTTTCAAGACCCTGTCCATTCCCTTCATCTGCTCTTCCAAGTCCTTTGCTGTCTCTGACAGAATTACAATGTCATCCGCGAACCTCAAAGTTTTGATTTCTTCTCTATGGATTTAATACCTACTACGAATTTTTCTTTTGCTCCCTTTGCGGCTTGCTCAATATAAAGATTGAATAACATCGGGGAGAGCCCACAACCCTGTCTCACTCCTTTCCCAGCCACTGCTTCCCTTTCATGCCCCTCGACTCTTATAACTGCCATCTGGTTTCTGTACAAATTGTAAATCTCCTTTCGCTCCCTGTGTTTTACCCCTGCCACCTTCAGAATTTGAAAGAGAGTATTCCAGTCAACATTGTCAAAAGCTTTCTCGAAGTCTACACAAGTCTAGTTAATGACTACATAGAAATATTTCAAAAGGCGCTCATAAAGTGCCTCTCGTTCTCCCCCTCCCCCGCGTTTGGTCCATTACTAATTAGTATACCTTCGTTGAAAGACAAGTTCATCACTTCTTGTTGCATCGACAAGAAAATCACTTTAACTACGATCTTCCCAACAACGCTTCGACTGAAAGGCGCGTAGGTACCTCGAATTTCAAAACTGGCTTACGGAACAACTTGATCTGACGGTATTTGATTCTGTTTGTGTAATGATTTGAGAACGAATCCGCTATGTGTCTTTCCGGTGAACTATTTTGGGCTTATATCGATGCTGTGTAGCAACCAGGGGGAATGAAGTGAGTCCTGACAAAACAGGAGGTGTCAGATGCGTTTGCATATCGATTCTGTGTTTAACTTATTACGGGTGGCTGGAATATTGAAACTTGAGGAAGGATCACTTCAAACTTGTATCAGAAACGTAATCGCAAAATTTAGCTCAAGTTTGTACGTCGATACCCCTGTAAAACAATCACACATCTGTGTAGTACGCGCAGAACTCTGTTGAATGCACTCAGTAGCTTGAACGATTCAGGCCTGTGGATTTTCTGTTACATAAATAACCAGGGTCATTAAACAGCTGTTCTTGCCGTCAAATGCTTTGCGCTGCAGAAGATGTAGTACCTCACTTTCCTTGGATGACATGCCGAGCATTTGTACTGAAATGAAATTGTTGGAACGTTGGAGAGAAAAGCCGTTTATTGCCGTGTTACTGCCTTGTGGACTCGAAGTACTTTGGTTAATTGGATAGCGTGAAGAGACGATGCTAGCTGGAACAGGGAAACCGCCACTGCTAGTGTGGATCAGGGAGAGCAGTGGTCTGCCCCTGTTTGCTGTGGACGCTCCGGTCCAGGGGAAGTGCCGTGGCGAAGGGAGTGACGGAGGCGTGGATGACTTGGATAGACACACTACTTGTTCTCCACGCGGAACAGTGTAAGTGAACGCAGATGAGCAGGAATAAAAATCCTGTACTTTTCGAATACGGTATTCCTGTTGCGTTGCTAGTCACAATCACGTAGATTAAATACCTAGGCGTAATATTTCCAGGTAACATGGAACGGAACTTGTACGTGAGATCGGCAGCAGGAAAGGCAAATGGTCGACTTCTGTTTATTCAGAGAAATGTAGCACTGTTTAGATGATCTATATGTGACACCGCAATCACAGCAGTTCTTCGATACACTCTTGAGCTCTACTCGAGTGTGTAAGATCCCAACCATGCCTTAGAGATACTGTACATTGGTAACTGGTACGGTCTTAACGAGGCGAATGTTGGAGACACGGTCCATGAACGGAAACGGGGATCACTGGAGGGGGCAAAAAGACTCTTCTCGCGAAAAGCTGTTGCGAAACTTTAGACAAAAAGCCAAATATTGCTCGTCGCAATGTCAGGAAAATTACAGAGGGGAGATTTGGGCACAAAATCAAATATCTGGATGGGTTATACTGCCAACTGTGCAGTGTGCGGTCTGGCGGTACCCTGCAATAGAAGCACAGAATTCAGTCTCCTTGGTCACTCTTCATAGATTGTGACCGGATGTTGTATCAATTTTTTACAGCCGGAGATTAAATGTTAGGAACATATGTTGCGCACATCTGGGCTCATGCCAAGAACTTGGACGCTGTAGAGAAACTGACTGGCCCCAAAATCTTGAAAGAGTTTGAGATCATTACTGATGAAGAAACTAATTATTAGTCTCACAAAGACGATCGTCTTAAGGCACAAAATGCCAGTGCAATCAAATAATATTCTACCCACGCACCCCGACAACAGGATCAGTATCTCTTCAGCTTGATGACACGGCAAGCCATATCTCGGGCAACTTTGCTATTACCTCGCATTAAGCAGTTCACACCACACGAAATTATCTCCTACTTCCTCAGCGACTACACTGCACAATAAGTTTGAATGATCACAATTTGTAAACCTAGTAAATCTCTCCCACTGCAATGCCAAAGTTTCAAATTTGGCGCAAATGTGGATACAAACTTGCTCAGTAATGGTGCAAAAGCGCGTCGCCCTGTGACGTCATCATCGGGCTCGACGGTGCTTCAAACAGCAAAGTGCTGACGCATGCAGGAAGAAGGCCGCAGCTGAGAAGTTCCAGTGAGCTGTCAGTAGGATTAAAGACGTCGCGTTGGCACCGCATTTCACCACAATTTTGCCCAATGCCACCGTGAGGAGAGCGACACACCCTCTCTTATCCACAACTGTCCATTCACAAATGTTCTACTATTGGCGAGTCTGCGACACCCACAGCTGAGATCCCCCGCTTTCCTAAGGAGTGGCCGCAAAATATTTCAGACTCACCGACAGTCAGAATCCCCACAAAGAGGCCCCGGTGGGTGGCATAAAGGCGTCAATGAAACCACCCCTTTGTTCTGTGACTTACCGGGGTGAATTGCCGTGATGAGGGGCAACATTACTACCCCCTGCCTGACAGTATTGGGAATCAGTTACGTATCAGTGAAGAACTGCCAGGACTGTTACGTCCTCGGCAGCAACGTTACGATCGACGAGAGTCTGTAGAGTTTCCGTGGGCGATGCGCTCTCATTCAATACATTCCGACAAAGCCGGCCAAGAACGGCAACGAGATCTTCGCCATGTGCGACCCCGAGGTGCTCTACACTTCTTGCACGGAGGTGTACGCTGGAAAGCAACTTGACGGAGCTTTCCGCAAGACCAACTCCCCTTCTCATGCGTTTGAATGCCTCATAGCCAAGTTATGAGGATCGGGAAGAAACCTAACGACGGACAACTGGTACACTAGCGTTCCACAGGCCACTACGTTCCTACACAAGCACGAGATGAAACTGATTGGAACGGTTAGGGAAAACAAAAAAGAAATCCTTCAGGTATTCACTGGGACCACTGGCCGCCCATTCTCCAGCAGCATGATCGGGTTCAGTGCTCAGACCACACTGGCGTCCTACACTCCAAACATGTGATTCTTCTCTCCATCTTGCCCCGTGATGATCATACAGATGAATCGACTGTGGACAATAAGAAGCCTTAGGTGATTACCAGCTACAATTAAGCCAAAGCGGTGACGACACAGACGTTCAGTTGTGCGGAACTTCCGACGTGAGCCGCACGTGCAGAAGATGGCCACACACGATCTTCTTCTCGCTACTTAGCTTTCCTGGAATCAATGGGCAAGTGGTTCACTTCTGCAACTAGCATCAGAAAACCCTTACACGACGACAATTCCTCAAAATCCAAGCCCTCGCCCTTTTTCATTGTAAAATGTTATCAACATACTAAATTTTTTCATTGTACATTGTTCTAAAGCTGTGTGAACAAGAAACGAAACGAAACGTAAAGCAAAATATATTAGAGGTCTTACACGGAAAATTAGTGAGGCAGGACAGTTGTAGGCATGGAGGTGTACTGCGCCCTCCCTTTGTGTTTTTGCTTTAGGATGCACCTTTCTAACGGAGGGTACAAAAACAGAATTATCGATGTGTGTTTCTTGTTTTCCAAACACCATAGTTGTGCATTACAAAATTCCCTTTTGAGTATAATTCACCTTTTCTGTACAATCACAGTTCTCACGCCAACGTGTAGTTATCATTTAATATCTTATTTCCGATTGACACAGTCCTTCAGATTAATAAACAAATTAACAGTAATTAATGACAGTCATAATAAGCATAATAACTACAGTTTTGTTTCAAAAATTAGTTTTAAACTACTTGCTAATTTCGTAGTCCATAAGAAGCTGACACCTTTCGCCGACAGTCGTAACCACTTGCATCTAGCTGCTGCATCGGAGTGTATGTGTCATGCGGTAACCGTGACTCATGGTCTGAAGCCGTCTTCTCGCTACCGTCACGTACTTAACAAGGGTGCGGTACGCAGCACTAAGTCTCATGGTCATTATAGTTTTCTTTTCTTTTAATTTTTTAAATAGAAGTGCTCTTACGGAGCATGATGATTCAGTTAATTGCGCAACTGGCGAAAATAACAACAGGATACAGATAGCGATACCTTCAATGTAAATGACGACGTTCCTAGAGAATTCATATGAAAAATTACCCTGATGCCTTCAGCGTAAAATATTGCCTTTAAAAAGAAAAAGTAACTGAGTGAAGCCAGTTTAATTTCATTACCCCAGTATTGCATAATCAGATAGATCTAATCATAAATTACTGAAAGACATTAATTGGTTGAATGTAAGCTATTAATCATGTGGACAAATACTTTTTGTTACTGAATATGCATCCTGTGTGTGTCTGACCAATAATACTATCACCGTTATAGTTCAGCGGCAATTTAGGTGAATCATATCAACAATAAATGGCGCTGTACAATTACCAACACTATTCTGTATTCTAATCTGCAACGAAACTTGTGGGAAGATTACTACATAAATTTCCGTACACAATTTTTCATAACTTGGCACAGCAGTGCTCTTTAGAAACTTCTACTTGCCTGGGGTGACATGAAACAACAATCTTTATATACCTTCCACTTGTTCTCCTGCAGGACGACAGCAGAAATTGTTATGAAAATTTTGCACTTGATGTTTTGCCCATCGACCGCAGTAAAGTATTTTGCCGTTATGTAGTCAAAAGACAATCCAGTCACTTGTACAGACTCTCTTATGCGTTTGGTACAAGCATTCAACTTAATATCTCCGAAATGCAAATTCTAATGAGGTTAGCTGTAATTAAGGCTATCTTCACTTCTAGTCGTCGTTTGTGGAATGATTAGTACAAATTTTGAAGTACAGTACGTTTTTTTACATAAAAGGCAAATTGGAAGTATTGTTGCTTTTAATCAGAAATTGCAATATATTTAAAATGTATGTATGACTGATTGTTTTCTGATTACATAAAGTTCTGAACAAAAATATTAAGTTTGATGACTTTACCTGATACCATTCCTAAGCCGTGACGTCAGCTCCTAGGTGATGATGTAGGCGTATAGCATTCTCAAAGGAAGCACATCAGGTAAGTGAGATGAAACACGTGGTTACCACACAAAAATGAAGTTTCCGAATCAACAGCTTCTGATATCCAGTGCTTACTCGATTACATGTAAAGATCGAATAGAAAGTCATTTACATTGCAGAAGCCACGGCACACGCAACAATGAAAGACAGTTGATGATCGCTAAGTTCGTATCCGCGGAAACGCATCCCTTGAGTCGCTTTAAGATGACGGAGCGTGTCGGAAGTGATCATGTCGCTGTGCCCGAGGTAAAGAGGAGGCCGTACTACGCGCCATGGCTCGAGTACGGAAAGGTAAGTGATGTGTTGCACACGGTTTCAGTAAGAGACGTAGGAGTGGAAAGCGCACGGTTTAGAAGCTACAGAATTCGGATGCGGTGTCCACCGCTTCACTCTTATAAAACGACTTTAATATGGACTCAGTGACTTTGGAACTTACATTCAACGATATTACTTATAATAAGAGCCATGCAAAGATGCTGAGACACTGTGTAGTTATTATTTCTTTGCTAAAAATGGGGGTCGATATTGTGTGGTTTTGTGTTCTACGCATTTCGTAAATAGATGAAATGAAACAGACGTGACCTGTCATTATCAAAATTCCTCCATGACTGATACAAAATCGTAGCTACAGTGATCAAACCGTTGCACTTCGAAATGTGTATCTATATTGCGTTTCATTAAGAATCTGTTGAACTGACATGGCCTTAAAGCGTGTGCGACTCACCCGTTGGATGTTGCTGTTGGTAATTCGTTGCCCTACGTCGTAGCAAGCCTGGTGATAGATTTTCAATTGATACTGCGTAATATCTGATGTTGGTATTTTCCGACAGTTTCTTAATTTCCGAATTTTGGATAAAAAATTGCCGCGAGTGAGAGAAAATACCCGCCAACTTAATTTATGAAGCACAGGAAGTTAGGAAAGAGCAATGTGATTCTTTATCCACATCCGATTAATTATCCGCCGTGTCCACTTCCTATAATTCATCATGGGAACCCTTACCAATAAAAAGGCCTTGGACAGAGAAAGTGAACCTTTATCTTATGTTGTACATCTCACACGTCACACTACCGTTGCTTATATGCTTGACTTGAAATGTCTGTTTTTTGACAGCAAACGCTGGTTGTATGCAATATCATTTGCCTAACGTCAGTAATATTACAATGCTAGCAGCAAATATGAGCTACAAAAAAGTGAAACCATAAAAAATATTACTCAACTTCAGTTTTATAGTTGAAATCAAGAACGTGATACTTCCAAAAATACGCAATATTATAAAATCTGAACGTAATAGGTATCTATGACCACACTTAAGCATTCGAATTGTAGTTCACGATTTGCTGGAGAATTCTACGATCTGGCATTCTGATAAGGTTTTTTGTCGATTTTTCACATAACCTAACTGAAATGTTGAAAATATTTTTTTTTTCGTGGTAACCGAAATTTCACTTCCATAAAGTAACAAAGTAACCATCATCACTTTGGCCCCTAAACTGCAGAACGAAACCACCCCGAATTTTTACAATGTTCTGTTACAGACGGTTCGATTATTTATTTTATTTTCAACATCATTTTCGATATCGTCCCCTTAAGTAAAAGATGTATTTCATTACGTGTTTATAGCAGGTGTATATTACTCTGATGTGTATGGGATGTTATATTTTGAGTAGTTTGTGGGAAATTTGCTACACATGGATAGAAATAAGGAATTACATGCAGTCGAGATGATAGTATATGATCAATGGAAATTTATTTCCTTTTCAGCCCGATATTCATTTATCAAAACAGGGCTAATATTTTTCTGCACTTCCCCTGTTTGTATGTAGGGCCTACACTAATTCTGAGGTGTACATATTCTCCTGATTTTGGCTCGTGTCCAGAAGTTTTATAATCATTCTTATCTCTCTTACATTTATGCAGTTATGCAGTGGATTGGGCTAGTATTCACTGCAATTACATCGTCCTCCAGGAAATAGCTGACTAAGAGAAGGCAGTATGAGTTCTTCCAACATTTCGCAGTAATAAGCACTACAAAGCGGACGCTCAAGTTCCCTCAGCATGCCGCAGCCATTTGCTGATATCCAGCCCCAAACTGTGATAGACGCCCAGCCACACCTTTGGCTCTGCTGGACATATTTACGGTCGTATCTGGTTCCACGTGGTCGTTACACATGGACGGAGCTATTTGGAGCAGTTGGTAAGTATAACTAGTTCCCAGAATGAAAGCGGCATCCTTCTGTAGGCCAGTACGAAATTTAACGTGGCAGCCCTATGTTGCTCTTTCAGCATTTCCTTAACAGACGGTTTCCGTCCATACTTTCCTTCCTCGTTGAGCCGACGACGTATGGTCGACCTGCTCACTGTTAGCTGCAGGATATTTTTAATTTCTCTGCTGCTCCTGAAAGGGTCCTCATCACTGCAGCGGAGTATACTCCTGTCTTCATTCTCTGTGGTAGTCCGTGGGCGTCCAGAGCGACGACTATGGTTTAAGTGGCCATCACCTTCCATCCTCTTCACCCAGAGATGAGTAGTGGATGTTCTGTATCCCAGAACACGGGGAATGGCACTGATACAGTAGCCGTCTTCATAAAGCGCTAGGATACGACCTTTATCAAACTCACTGAGCTGTGTCATGTCGCCTTGACAGAAGTAAGAACCGACTCACAAGCCAACAGGAAACGATGTGCCACACAGGACGTAGATCACTCGCACGAGCACCGAATTCAAATCCATTCAAGATTTCAAGCTTTCAATACTGTGACACACAGATTATATTCACGATTTGATTGGAACGTTTAGAGCAATATCATTAAATCATGTTGCGTACGATCCAATTGTAACCGATAGGTGGGTTCAGTTTATGGGTATATCTGCCAAAATCACTAGTCTGAAATACGCAGCTGTTGATTTACCACATATGTCGTAAAAAACAAGAGCTTGAACCATGATATAAATTGTCATCTAACACAGCTCCTTAAAATAGTTCTATCTGTTTAGCAAAATTCAGGTTAAACAGAAATATGTTTTAGTCGTAACTATTACTTCGAAGAAACGAACATATTTTAGTACTGAAGACTGAAGTAAACTGTGGCGTTCAGTTTATATGAGGTATTGCATACATTGCTGTATGTCACTTAGAACGCTCGTTGTGGGGAGCAGGGGAAACAGTCTCCACAAACTTCCGATTTGTAAGTCTCACAAGGTGAGGGTCTGATATGTGCGCTGCCGATTTTGATCAAATATTGTATGGACGTTCTAGCTGTCTGCTAGACTCTCCCTAGCTTTTCAAAAAATCGAGGCCAAAATTGAGGACGGACAATGGTATTTTCAATGCTGTACACAAAAAGAGCGTCTACAAATACAACGTTTTATTAGTACGTTACTGGTTCTATCTGGTATGTGGTGGCAAAGTGGTATAGAGCAAGAGTACGAATACAAAGGTCTCAGATTCGATCCCTGGTCAGTCCAACGATTTTTATCTCCCATTTTACACTTATTTCCCCTCGGGTAGTGTTTGTCGATGTGAAAAATGCCGAGTTGCACGGTGGTCCGAAAGCCACGTTAAACTGTAGGTAACCCTATTATCTGGCTAGGTAACTCAACTAAAAGGTCAGAGGAAAGCAATGGCATACCACCTACAACTGGACCGTGCTCGTTAAAGCACTGAGTTCCAAAGTTAATGATCTATGGGTTACTGACCTCAGTGCTCGGCCGGTTACTTACGTTTACTGGTATCAAACTACAGCACGAGAACACACAGTCACCGTTCGAGTTGTCAAGGTGGTATACGACGATGCTGTAGACCACAGTTACAATCTTGTTCATGGCTATGTCTTTGTTCCTTTCTGCGTATTTTAAGATATACTTTTATACACTTGGTACGCATCCACATTGATATCTGATAGAGCTGTATTTAGCAACATGAATCAGAAATATTCTGATATATTGCTCGGAAAACATATGTCAGTGCAGCGAGATTTCGTTTGAGTGTTGCGCATGGCGCAAGAAATATTTGTGATTTGCTTGCTTCTGTGATAGGTTTCACCCCACTGAATGCGCGAAAGTTCATGAATAGACTATCAATAATTGGAATTACGCATTAATACACTTAAAAGATGTATCTTTGCATTGTATAACCCGATGAAAATAACTATAAATAGATTATAAGCCTACTTGCTTATTACTCGAGCTTCTTGATGCTTTCCTCAAAAAATTAAAACGAAAAAGACAGAAAGAGAGAGAAAACAAATGTATTTCAAATATCACCTCGGTGACGCAATGTTCGTCTCTTGATGTAAAGCAAGGACAGTTGATAGGTAATATCTCGTGGTAGTAGCGATATGAATGGCTACAGTGTTCTCTCTGTTACTGAATTCTGTTCTGGTTGTTTGCAGTGGGAAAAAAGTGGTAAGAACACCTATTCAGTGCACCATTTGCCGCGCGGTCTGGGGGGGGGGGGGGGGGGGGGAGGTTCCACTCGTGGACTGTGCGGCTGGTCTCGGCGGAGGTTCGAGTCCTCCCTCGGGCATTTGTGTGTGTCTTTGCTCTTAGGATAATTTAGGTTAAGTACTGTGTAAGCTTAGGGACTGATGACCTTAGCAGTGCCTCCCATAATATTTCACACACATTTTTGCATTGCACCATTTAAATACTCAGACGTTCTTGGTTATTTTGTTATTGTTATTCGTCACCTCACAACAACTTTCCTATCACTCATTGCCGCCGATGCACGTAAGGAATGGATCAGGATGAATGGAATGTGGGATGTATCGTCACGGAGAATATACACAATTATCTCGGCGTCTTGTGTTCAGTTGTTTTTGTTGTTGTTGTTTTTGTTGTTGTGGTCTTCAGTCCCGAGACTGGTTTGATGCAGCTCTCCATGCTACTCTATCCTCTGCAAGCTTCTTCATCTCCCAATACCTACTGCAACCTACATCCTTCTGAATCTGCTTGGTGTATTCATCTCTTGGTCTCCCTCTACGATTTTTACCCTCCACGCTGCCCTCCAATACTAAATTACTGATCCCTTGATGCCTCAGAACATGTCCTACCAACCGATCCCTTCTTCAAGTCAAGTTGTGCCACAAACTTCTCTTCTCCCCAATCCTATTCAACACCTCATCAGTAGTTATGTGATCTACCCACCTTATCTTCAGCATTCTTCTGTAGCACCACATTTCTAAAGCTTCTATCCTCTTCTTGTCTAAACTATTTATCGTCCATGTTTCACTTCCATACATGGCTACACTCCATACAAATACTTTGAGAAACGACTTCCTGACACTTAAATCAATACTCGATGTTAACAAATTTCTCTTCTTCAGAAACGCTTTCCTAGGCATTGCCAATCTACTTTATATATCCTCTCTACTTCGACCATCATCAGTTATTTTGCTCCCCAAATAGCAAAACTCCTTCACTACTTTAAGTGTCTCATTTCCTAATCTAATATCCTCCTTTCACGACACTGTCCACTCCGTTCAACTGCTCTTCCAAGTCGTTTGCTGTCCCTGACAGAATTACAATGTCATCCGCGAACCTCAAAGTTTTTATTTCTTCTCCATGGATTTTAATACCTACTCCGAATTTTTCTTTTGTTTCCTTTACTGCTTGCTCAATATACAGATTGAATAAGATTGGGGAGCGGCTACAACCCTGTCGCACTCACTTCCCAACCACTGCGTCCCTTTCATGCCCCTCGATTCTTATAACTGCCATTTGGTTTCTGTACAAATTGTAAATAGCCTTTCGCTCCCTGTACTTTACCCCTGCCACCTTTAGAATTTGAAGAGAGTATTCCAGCCAACATTGTCAAAAGCCTTCTCTAAGTCTACAAATGCTAGAAACGTAGGTATGCCTTTCCTTGATCTAGCTTGTAAGATGAGCCGTAGGGTCAGTATTGCCTCACGTGTTCCAATATTTCTACGGAATCCAAACTGATCTTCCCCAAGGTCGGCTTCTACTAGTTTTTCCATTCGTCTGTAAGGAATTCACGTTAGTATTTTGCAGCCGTGACTTACTATACTGACAGTTCGGTAATTTTCACATCTGTCAACACCTGCTTTCTTTGGGATTGGGATTATTATATTCTTCTTGAAGTCTGAGTGCATTTCGCCTGTCTAATACATCTTGCTCACCAGATGGTAGAGTTTTGTCAGGACTGGCTCTCACAACACCGTCAGTAGTTCTAATGGAATGTTGTCTACTCCCGGAGCCTTGTTTCGACTCAGGTCTTTCAGTGCTCTGTCGAACTCTTCACGCAGTATCATATCTCCCATTTCATCTTCATCTACATCCTCTTCCATTTCCATAATATTGTCCTCAAGTACATCGCCCTTGTATAGACCCTCTACATCAGGCTGTTCCAGCCGAGCTCGAGGGAGCCGGAGCGGTCCGGAGCGCTCACTGCGGCAGCTCGGAGCCCGCATGGAGGGGGAAAGCGAACTCACTGCCCCCTGGCCGCATGCAGCCGCAACTGACGCAATAATCCGTGTTGAATGACAGCTATGACTAGCCACGGGAGCCCTGTACCTCTATTGGAGGATACCTTTCTATTCATTGAGAGGGATGTTAGTCCGCAGTGTCTTGTATGTCATAAAGTATTTAATTCTGAGAAGAGGTACAATATAAAACGACATTATACACCTCTTCACGGAGCGCACTACGATCAGGTAGAAGGCGTTGATCGCAGAGAACTGGTAGCCAGGCTTAAGAACGACATACCAGGAGACGGAAGTTTAAAAACGGTTTCGTAATACGGAGGGTATCAAAACATGCAACATACTTCGTGTTCTGTAATGCGTTTATAATTTTCAGGTGAATGATAGCGGAGAAAACAGTACTGAATCTGTAATTCGAGCAAGCTACAGGGTCGCTCACATCATTGCGACGAGTGGCAAGCCGTTTTCGGTGGGACAATTCGTAAAATAGTGCATGGTAGCAGTTGCAGAATGTTTTTTCTCAACGGAGATGCAAGCAATTGAAGGGGTGTGCCTGTCGAAGCAAACAATGTCCCGTCGAATCCTAGACATGGCAACGGATTTAGAGACACAGCCAGGAAAAAGGCGGAGATCTCTGTTGCATTTTCGCTAGAGCATGACGAAAGCACCGACATATCGGAGTGTGCTCAGCTTGCAGTCTTTGTGCGTGGTGTTGACATGGAGCTGCAAGTAACTAAAGAACTCTTGAATCTGTACCACTCGACTACACTGCAACAGGACGTGACATTTTTGAAGCTGTTTGTGAATCAGAGGGCAATATGAATTTGCTGTGGGATAAGCTCCATTCTGTAGCGACAGACCGTGCACCACAAATGATCAGGCGCCACTAAGGTTTTGCTTCTCGTTTGAAAAATAAACTCAGGAATTCCGGAAAGACATTTTGACTCTTCATTGTTTTATTCACTAAGACGCAATGTGTGCTGAAACAGTAGAGCTAGGTGGCGTAACGAAAGATGTTGTGAAGTGTGTGAATTTTGTGCGGCGTCACGGTATGAATCATCCCCAATTCAAAGGGTTCCTGAGAGATATGGAAGCGGAGTATGGGGATATACCTTACCACAGTACAGTTCGTTGGCTGAGTCGGGGAAAAGTTCTTGATGTTTTCTTTGCCGTTCGTGAGGAAATGTCCCTTTTTCTCTAAATGAAAGGGGAAGAAATGCGTTGTCTGAATGATACAAAATGGCGTTCCTAGCTGAGATAACTATGCATCTGAATAACTTAAACGTGCCATTGCAGGGCAAAGGGCAGCTAATCGTAGACATGCATGACCAGATCAAAGCGTTCATGCAAAAGTTACGTTTATTTGAGAGGCAGATGAGTAATGGACATTTAGCGTTCTTCAATCGTCTTGCTTCTTTAAAACTATCTGAAGATACTACTTTCGTCGAATACCAAGCAAAGTTAAAGCAGCTCATCACATCGTTTGAAATACGATTCCGAGACCTCACTAGTTTGAAAATGGAACTTAAGGTGGTCAGCGCTCCTTTTTCAGTTTCCCCCGACGACTTGCCATCGTCACTTCAATTGTAGATTATTTATTTGCAAAATTCATCTTTGTTGAAAGAGAGGTACTACGACATGTAGGATTTGTCACAATGGTATCGTGCATTACAGCAAAAAACATTTCCCAAGCTTCACAACAATGCCGCTCAGATCATGTGCATGTTTGGATCTACGTATTGTTGTGAGCAGCATTTCTCAGCAATGAAAAGACTAAAAAGTAAGGAACGATCGTTTCTTCAGGATGCAACAAAGAAGGCCATCCTCCGCATTCACGCTGCGAACACTTTGACGCGTGATATTTCCGACCTTGTAATGAAAAAAAAAAATGTCAAGCTACAGAGGCCAAATGAATTTAGTATGCTATTTCTTGTAAAACAGTTGTTTCTTATTTATTTCCTGAACATCGTATTTCCTGGTGTAGCACGTCACCACGTCTTAGCAGCTAAGAATATGAGGTTGTCGATCTTGTAAGACGCAGCTGGCACATCAAAACGCTTGCCTTGCCGCCTGCCTCAGCCAGCCGTGCCACGTACCGGCGTGCCGGCCCACTTGAATGATCACAGCGAGCGACACGGCTCCCTGGAGCAGGGAGCGCTCCGCGGCTCACAACGGAGCCGACGAGCTGGAACAGCCTGCTCTACATACGCCTTCCACCATTCTGCTTTCCTTCTTTGCTTAGAACTGGGTTTCCATCTAAGCTCTTGACATTCATACAAGTGGTTCTCTTTTCTCCAAAGGTCTCTTTAATTTTCCTGTAGGCAGTATCTATCTTACCCCAAGTGAGATAAGCCTCTACATCCTTACATTTATCCTCTAGCCATTCCTGCTTCGCCATTGTGCACTTCCTGTCGATCTCATTTTTCAGACGTTTGTATTCCCTTTTGCCTGCTTCATTTACTGCGTTTTTATATTTACTCCTTTCATCAATTAAATTTGATGTGTTGGCAAATGTGCCAACACCTTGTAGATAGAGGAGGCCGAAATGCACGCTATCTAACGCAGACGGGCGTGAATTCTGGAACAGGATAAGTAGTGAATGGTAGCAAGAAAAGTACGTAGCTGCTATACTTAACTTTTATATCTTCATGTGAATACAGCATTCTTGATGAGACATTTCATACGATAACTATCAAACTATGTAAGGCTAATGGCGCCTTGCTAGGTCGTAGCCATGGCCTTAGCTGAAGGCTATTCTAACTGTCTCTCGGCAAATGAGAGAAAGGCTTCGGCAGTGTAGTCGCTAGCAAAGTCGTCGTACAACTAGGGCGAGTGCTAGTCCGTATCTCGAGACCTGCCTTGTCGTGGCGCTCGGTCTGCGATCACACAGTGGCGACACGCGGGTCCGACATGTACTAAAAGGACCGCGGCCGATTTAAGCTACCACCTAGCAAGTGTGGTGTCTTGCTGTGACACCACAAAATTCAATATTTCTTCTGTTACCCAAGGATTTCTAGTAGCCCTCGTCTTTTGACCTACTTGATCATCTGCTGCCTTCACTACTTCATCCCTCAAAGCTACCCATTCTTCTTCTACTGTATTTCTTTTCCCCATTCCTGCCATTTGTTCCCTTACGCTTTCCCTGAAACTCTGTACAACCTCTTGTTTGGTCAGTTTATCCAGGTCCTATCTCCTTAAATTCCCACCTTTTTGCAGTTTCTTCAGTTTTAATCTACAGTTCCTAACCAATAGATTGTGGTCAGAGTCCACATGTGCCCCTGGACATGTCTTACAATTTAAAACTTAGTTCCTAAATATGTCTTACCATTATATAATGTATCTGATACCTTTTAGTATCTCCAGGGTTCTTCCATGTATACAACCTTCTTTCATGATTCTTGAACCAAGTGTTAGCTATGATTAAGTTATGCTCTGCACAAAATTCTACCAGGCAGCTTCCTCTTTCATTTCTAAGCCCCAATCCATATTCACCTTCTGTGTTTCCTTCTCTCCCTTTTCCTACTACCGAATTCCAGTCACCCATGACTATTAAATTTTCGTCTCCCTTCACTATCTGAATAATTTCTTTTATTTCATCATACATTTCTTCAATTTCTTCGTCATCTGCAGGGCTAGTTGGCAAATAAACTTGTACTACTGTAGTAGGCGTGGGCATCGTGTCTATCTTGGCCACAATAATGCGTTCACTATGCTGTTTGTAGTAGCTTGCCCACATTCCTATTTTCTTATTCTTTATTAAACCTACCCCTGCATTACCCCTATTCGACTTTTTATTTATAGCCCTGTATTCGCCTGACAAAAGATCTTATTCCTCCTGCCACCGAAATTCACTAATTCCCACTATATCTAACTTTAACCTATCCATTTCCCTTTTTAAATTTTCTGACCTACCTGCCCGATTAAGGGATCTGACATTCCAAGCTGGAATCCGTAGAACGCCAGTTTTCTTTCTCCTGATAACGACGTCCTCCTGAGTAGTCCCCGCCCGGAGATCCGAATGGGGGACTATTTTACCTCCGGTATGTTTTACCCAAGAGGACGCCATCATCATTAACCACACAGTAAAGCTGCATGCCCTTGGGAAAAATCACGGCTGTAGTTTCTCCTTGCTTTCAACCGTACGCAGTACCAGCACAGCAAGGCCGTTTTGGTTAGTGTTACAAGGGTTGACCAGTCAATCATCCAGACAGTTGCCCTTGCAACTACTGAAAAGGCTGCTGCCCCACTTCAGGAACCACACGTTTGTCTGGCCTCTCAACAGATACCACTCCGTTGTGGTTGCACCTACGGTACGGCTGTCTGTATGGCTGAGGCACTCAAGCCTCCCCACCAACGGCAACGTCCATGGTTCATGGGGGGTTGTGTTCCGGGTAATATGAAAATCTCAGTAAGAGAAGACAACAATGGGATGCCGGTGATTCAGGCAATAATACCCAACTATTTCTGTCGACTTAACACCATGACCACAGACAAATTGGCTTCTCAATGTATTTTGATTATACTTCATTAGCCTTCTTGTGAGCACATTCTGATACCTCGTGGGTGCAGGCATAATATTTAGCTTTTTGAACACCGAGCAATAACATACAAAGGTAGTAGATGGAAGTATACATAGTAACAATCAGATTTGTGGGTGTGGATCCAGTTCACCATTAGAAGACTTAACAAAAGCAATGAATACGCTGGTTATTATACATTATTTGTATAAATCTGAAGATGAAAAAGCGCAGATCTGCAAAGTGCCACATCTGCACTTTAGTTTCTGTCTTAATGAGCATAATTTTTAGTTTCTTGATTATTATGTGGCACAGAATAATTAGTTAACTTTGTTTCTTATAGCTTCCATTCCCACCAACATTTTTCTAGATTCTCGGGCAATTCATGAAATTCTACTTGTATGATCACAAGACTGCAAATAGATGCAATCGATTTCAAGGTGCAACGTGTTTGTTATCTTACTTTTTCTGACAGATGGGCAAAGTTGATTTCCAAAGACTTTTTGTTGTACTGAAATAATCTTTTGTCACAAAGTAACAGGGTAAGTGTTTTATTCGGATATATTTTGTGGGAAACTGTAATTGTGACTGAAGTTTATACACCTTAATGTTAGACACAGCTGGTAGGAGGAAACGCTGCATATTAACCAAACCTCGCGCCTCCTCTCCGTATCCTCCTATGACACTAGCACGGGATTCTCCTCGCGCACTTCTACAGAGCTGTTCCTAGCATAACCGAGAATTGGCAACATTGTCACAAAAATTTGACAACACTGTGACTGTGCATTCATTTCTACGTATAGTACCAAATTGACTTGCTCAATTCACTTGATATTCACTTTCCATTTGAATGACTCGTGCTGTATAGCCCCTAGACAGTGAGACAGAAAATTCAATTTCTTGGCTAAGGAAATGCTATTCTTCATGTAAATGACAACTTTTACTATCTTTCACGATGCGTTATGAGGCTGAGCGACCAATACCATGATGAGAGTGGGCTGCTGGCAGCAGTGTGTCCGTAGCCCCGTGCCTCTGCCCGTATCTCGTCTCGCAACGGCTCAGTGAGTCGTCTGTTCGAACTGTGGCAGGGATCAGCTGGTGAGAGCTTTTTTTCTGATTTATTTTATTGAGCTACGAATTTTCAGAAAAAATTCTGTAACGAAATCGTAAGAAAACCTGTACTACACATCAAGTCTTCTTGGTAGCTCGACACAGCAAGTTGTGTTAATGGTCATACAGCTTGGCTTTCTGACTGCCAAGTTGCTTCACATTACTAGCATCTTCAGTTTCATCTCTGAAAAAATTCGATTCGACTGTCAACGATACTAATTTCAATATTGGTCTTCACTTAAGACACATGCCTGGAAAGGAAATTAACCTCTTGATTTCTATAGGGTCTATATGCTAAATTTCCACAGTAGCAATTAGAAACTCCCTGCAAACATTTGCTCTCTGTGCCTTGACTAACACATATGAATCCATGACAAAAATAAATTATTTGAAAAATCTCCTGTGAAAGGAAATAGAACAGGATGTGATGCTTTAATTATAGAACACTGTATCAGGAACAATGAAATTAATTCAGTGCCATATTGATGTATTGCATACCAGTGTAATGAAATACTCATCAAATAAAAACGGTTTTGTGGCCCCATTGCTATCGAGTGTGAAACACAAAACATAGATTTTATGGCTCAAATGGTTGAAATGGCTCTGAGCACTATGGGACGTAACTTCTGAGGTCATCAGTCCCCTAGGACTTAGAACTACTTAAACCTACCTAACCTAAGGACATCACACACATCCATGCCCGAGGCAGGATTCGAACCTGCGACCGTAGTGGTCGCGCGGTTCCAGACTGAAGCGCCTAGAACCGCTCGGCCACACCGGCCGGCTACAGATTTTATGGACCACCACTCAACAGCATTAAAGCATGTTACACTGTCGAGAGTGCGGAGTGGAGCAGATGTTGAGATGTTGTCGGCAGAAGGCGAGGCAATGCAGTGCCTCAGCCCTCCCACCCCGCCCCCCCCCCCCCGCCATCACGGTACGCAGCAAACGGGTCTATGAGAACTCAGGAACTCGGCCACGGCCATCTGCCTCTGACAACCACATGCGTCTAAGAAATCTCTCGCTAAAATAGTGTTGAACCAAACTGTTATTGACAATGTGACAGAAAGCGAAATATATTGTAGATTCGCTTGAATTGCACTCATAACTTTAGCACGAAGAGGAAAGTGGCGTTAAAAGTGTTGTCGACATGTGCTTTTTCTTCCCAGATGTCGTATTGGCTAGTCTCGTGTTTTACCTCAAGACTATGGTTGTAGTCAAGACTGATGCACTCAGACTGCAGTCAAGACTTCCTAGAGGATATGCCGTAATCTACAGTGTTTCCAGATCGAGGATACTGCTGGACATAGAATTCTGAGGGGAGCACGACTGTATTGTCCACCTTACATGAACGACTCAGCGGTCAGTTTTCTTACCTAAGGCTGTATCTACAACACACATTGCACGCTGAAGACCCAGAAGAATTAAAAAAAATAGTTTATGAGAGCAACGTTAACTATAGTGTTATAAGCGTTCATAGTATTGTATACGTGTGTGTAAATGCCGTCCAATACCCACTCAAGGAAGACAAGGATAAACAGTCTAGCTTCAATATTATAAATACGCTTCAGTTTGTGAAAGAACTCAGACTTAGATTGATAATCATTTTGAATATTTAGCAATACTGTACCCATTGGTGTTAAACTCGTTTTCAACCAATGATTCCCACAGCTACAGAAACACCACTTGTGATACCTCTTAGACAAAATACTTACGCAGTGCTATCAGACGGAAAGATCAACCTGACACAAACTGTGGAAAGTTTGTTTTACAACTTTCGTACCTGGATAAAGAGCATTTCATGTTTGAGATATCTGTGGAAGTTGCTGCATAAGACGATTTAAGAAGAAACTATATTCGTTCAGCTACGACAATTTTTAAAGAAATCATCTTAACGGCACTAAATCGTGGTTTGTGAATCGTTTACCAGCCGCACTCTGCCACATTTCGCTGGTTGGAGGGCAAAAAGCTTGCTGACAAGTTTCACAGAAGGAAAAGGGGGACGAAATGTCTGTCACTGGAAGGTCATGTTTTATTTAAATGATTAACAAATCAATTAAAACGAACAGTGAGGTTGTCAGTATAAGCACATTACTGTTGTCAGTATAATGTCGCACTGCCCACGGCCTGTAATGATAAAGGGCCCCTTTAGATCAGGCATATTGTATACAGAAGTGGAAGAGAGAGCACCACTGAATTCTACAATCCGTATGCATTGCATTCACACAGAAATTACTGTTACAGTGTACTAATGGAGCCAACGAGTGAATTGCATATTTTTCCGTTGAGAAAGAGCACTGGGAAACAGTCTTCGCTCCATTAGGTTACTTAAACTGGTGTCACTCTGAGCTAGAATTAATGGTCAGTTTTATTTTATTTCATGAACCGATAGCCATTTAAAGGAACAGGTCTCTTATTTTACTTGTACTTGATTGAACTACAGACGTTGAAAAATTTGATGCTGGACTGTGGTTTTAATTCGTATCTCCTCTCTCGAGGATCTGAATCTCTCGGAACAGTAAGGTTCAATCATTTCATTCCTTCTCCCAAGACTGCAATCTTCTCTAGGTCTCCTCCAAAGATAAGTATGTGGGTCCGAATCCTGATCCAGTACGAAACTATTCATAATTTCATTTCAAGCCTTATCACGAGCATACCGGCCTGCTAGTGAAAATTAACATTCATTTTTAATGTCTGTTCACGTTTTGCCAACATTCGCAATAAGTGTCGTTATTTCTGGTCAACCACGCACAAATCATACTGTTGGTGAGTAACCAATTGATACTTAATCTGCATTCGTGGATGACAAAGAAGGCGTGCTGTTCGACTGTCGCTCAGGCACAAAAAATTTTATCCTAATTTTAGATTCAAACACCTAGCAGCTGCTAATAAAAACCGATACAGAACATTTGATTTTACTTAGTTAACAATCCAATTACGTGTTGGGTTCGTATCTCCGTCACACGACTTCACATCATGCGCTTCATCTTTAAATGCATGCACACTTTTTTTACTTCTGAATGGAGGTATATCAGACATCTTTCGTGGTTAGCTAACAGGGACGAAGAGTCCCAGTTCATTACAAAAATTGTCGTCTTTTATTTTCAAATTTAGATTTGGTTACTGGTATTGGCAAAAATTGCCGTAATTCATGACTCTTCATGGCTAGTCGTCAATATAATGTGATTGGAACAAGAATTAATCTAATGTAATCTAATCTAATCTAAAGATCATGAATACGACATTTCGTTTATTTTTATTTGTACGTTGTGCTCGAGTATCGGCGAGGCACAGAAACGCCTGTGAATGAGTTTCTTAGTTTTAAGTACACTTACGAAAGAAATATAAAAACAGCTATGAGAGTTACTGATTTATGATGCTTAGGTTGCAGTCAGTTCTGAGTATTATTAGTAACTACACTCCAGTCCCTAAACCTAGTTACAGAAATGCGAATCATACGCATTACGTATTCCAGGCCGCGACAGCCACGTCTTTGAGGTGCCTGCTATGGTCACTTCCCAGCCCGCTGTAGGATCACATCGGTTCGTCTTCTTCCTGCTGCTAATGTAACTGAGATTTGGCAAGAAGGCAAGGTATGTTTGGCAACTCTGTAGTCGACGAGTTACTTTCTGGGGTGCACAGAATTAAGCCTCAAAGTTCACTCGATTTTTCCTGTCATGTCCTTTGCAGAATCTGAGTTATTTTCGCTTGAGGTGTAACGAAAGATTGTAAATTTACGGTTTTCAGACCAGGACAGTCCTTTAATGTGGAAATCGCAACTAATCTTGTCCTTTAAATAGCGATTTTACGAGTTGTAGTCACTATTGGCCTAGTAATAAGAATGCAAGACACATACATGAGTGCTAGCTATATGGTAACGTGCTGTCCTGTTAAAATGAAGCGTCTGTTCTGGTTCGTGATTCCAGTCCCGCTGACTGCAACGTTTTTATCCCTTCTACAAGCAGTCAGATCAAACACCGATAGGGAAAACGCAAGAAAATACTTTCCGCTCATAGTGCAATGGTGAAAAACTTAACAATGCGGCACAAGACATAAGGTCTCTTTCCGTTGCTGACAAGCAAATTTTGGGTTTCCAGGAATACATAACTTTATTTATGAAATGCTACATTTGCATACCTTTTTAATATGACACAGCATACCAATCAAACATAGACCCAATCGAAATCTAAGTGAGTAGTATCTTACTAATTCTGTCCGATAGAGGAACGCTTCTGTACAGATACTCAGCTATATTAAAACAGACTTTCATCGGAAGGTTATCATGGGTAGTTTCATTTCATTTCTTATTTTACAGTGCACAATTTGGTAGGGTTTCTTTTAGTGTTTAATTTCTCTCTCATGTTTACTATTGTTTAGTCATCAACGATATATGCGAATTCTCTGATGTTATTTATAACAGTCTGACAATGTAAATTCAGTTTATTGATTACATGCATGTAGAAAACTTGTTCTGAGTTAAAGCTGTCAAACAAGGTTTGAAGAAGAATAAAATGCCACTACCACACGACAGCTAATGTAGAAAATAATTTTCTGATGTATTTTGGCACGATGCGATCTTCCCATACATAATACAAAAGTTTCGAGATGCATCGGCTGCCTGGCCGTCTATTACACCTGAATATAACAAAATGCCACAGCAGTCGGCCCTTTTTCCACATGCGACTGTTTTTGGTTGAGAAGTGAAAGGAATTATGTTCAAGGTTCCATTAGATTGATAACTTCAGCAGATAGCAGAATTGCGTTTTAAAAAATGTAGCTGTGAATGAATTTGAACTCGCGACATTTCGTCTACAGTGCACTCCATATACCGTTACACTACTAGCTTAAGCCTAGCTACAGCATCTCCAGAAGTCAACAACAATTCCACCAGAACTTCCGCATTCCACAGTGTTGTGAGATAATGCATAAGGCCAGAAACATCTCAGAGACAGACAGTTCCAGCTTTTCTTTTGCACTGCAAGACGTTTTCAACCAACAGATTGCGCAATACAGTAGCTCAAATGGAAATAAACACTTCCTATTTAAATTTCTGCATCCTACACTGTTGGCAGTTCTGTGTAGGTGGCTGGTACGTGATTTTATTCCGGTGATTACAAAATAGAGTCGAATGTATGCACTGGGTAGCCGAGGCAGCTAGTTCATGGCGATTCGGTCAACCAAGTAAATGAATGTACTGAACATGCTGCAAACCACTGCAGGGAGCCTGTGTGTCAGAATTCTCATCCAGTGTGGCGCAACGGCGTTACAATAGAAAAATGAGCCACAAGGAAGAGGATTTGATGGCCTGTTGGATTGCTGATCGATTCATATACTCATGTTCTGGGTTCGATTCCAACTTCTACCGATTACTTTTGGGAGGGAGAGACAGATTCTATCCTCTTCTGGCTACGCCAAGTGAAGAAGGTATAATGGCATTGTGGTCTGAAATTCACATTAAACATGATATTCCTTCTCTACCATGTAGACGTTAGGTTGAACCACAAAGTCAGGAGTGGCGAAAAGTGGGAACACCATCACCAGTAACCTTTCTTATGCTTGTTATTTATTTCTAGTGACGAGGCAAACCCTGTGTATGGTCACTGGACACTTATTCCATCTTTTATTTAAGCTTCTGTATGTCGATAAAATTGATTCTGAACTGGGAATGCATTTCAGGCCGCCCTTAACGCGGAATTTGATCCCTTCGTGACTACAATTTGTTGTTTGTTCAAAACTGCAGGTTCCTCAACATCTCGACATACTGCAGGTGAATGGGTTCGAATGCTTAAAGTTTTCATTATGCATTTTCAGGCTCTAGCATGAGAACACCTATCTGCTGGTGGGTAATAATTTTGATTTTTAATGCATTTTCATTCGTTGTCAAAACTAATGATATCTGAAGTTTTTGACTCCCAGTGAGACACATAACTAATTGCGAGATCACTGTAAGTACAAGGATATTATTCCGAGCTGCTGGTGGAGAAAATTTCGGTAGCTATCGTCTCTTTGAGTGTAGTCAAACAACGACATGTGTGGGGTTCGATTACCAGTCAGCACTGAACTCTTCGTCATATTATTTCTTGTTAAAACATGCTCACATGTTGCTGCTGGTGTAACAAACCCATATTTAACGTTCGTTTTCTTTAGAATGTAATTTTTTCTTTCCCAGGACTCCAACCTGGCACCTAGCCTTGTTAAAGTTTCGTCTCGTCATTTCAGTTAAAACATCTAGCTACTGCCGAGAAAATCCGACATGTCACAGTTGATTGTGCTTCGATGACAATCCAATTAGGTTCTGGGTTCGAATCCCTGTCCAACACAAAGCTTTACCTCACGGCATTTCAAGTAAGTTACTTGTGAAGAAGCATATATTCAACATCTCTCGTAGTTCGTTAACAGGGACAGTAGATGCTGGGTAGGAATTCGCGTCCGTTAAAAATGTCTGCGTTGTGTAATTTAAAGTTGATATTTGTTAACTGATACTGTCTAAAATCGAGGTACATCACTCTCTGTATGCCTGATCAGGAATGACTGTTAGTTTCTGTCAGTCACGAAATCTTTGCTCAGTCTGCATGAGCTGGGTTTGAATCCATATGCGGAACAAGACGGTTCGTCGAGCCATTTGAAGTTCATACAAATTCTCAACTAGCTGCTAGTGAATAGCTTAAATTTTTAATGTCATTTTCTGTTGAATAATAAGTACGGTATGTTACTTCCAAGACGAAATCATGAATACGACGAACTTACTACGTGCATTACCTATCTGACGTAATAATGAGAGTGGTAACATTTCATATATGTCACATATTGTAATAAATGTGAGCTTACAAGCCTGAAGAACCGTCATATCTGTGATAAGATGTAAAGTAATACCAAGGTACTACAAATATCAGGGAACATCTTGAGTTATTGCGACACAGAACAGTGTTTTCTAATGGTTACTTGTTGGAACAATTTTCAATAGTCAAACGACTGTACCGAGGGGCGATTATAGGACCTGCTAGACATCTGCGTTATGAGAGTTGTATGCGAATCAGGCAAAATGCAATTCAGGTCGTTCGGATACGTATGAGCACGATTGTACAGTCGTGCTCAAAAGTATCCGAACGACCTGAATTGCATTTCGCCTGATTCGAATGCAACCCACATAGCGCAGCTGTCTAGCAGGTCCTCTAATCTCCCCTCGGTACAGTCGTTTGACTATTGAAAGTGGTTCCAACAAGTAACCACTAGAAAACACTGTTCTGTATCGCAATAACTCAAGATGTTCCCTGATATTTGTAGTACCTTGGTATTACTTTAAATCTTATCACAGATATGACGGTTCTTCAGGCTTGTAAGCTCACATTTATTACAATATGTGACATACATGAAATGTTACCACACTCATTATTACGTCAGATCGGTAATTCACGTACTAAGTTCGTCGTATTCATGATTTCCTCTTGAAAATAACATTCCGTAATTATTATTTAACACAAAATGTCAATAAAAATTTAAGTTATTCACGAGCAGCTAGTTGAGAATACGTATGAACTTCAAATGACACGACGAACCGTCTCGTTCTGCATATGGATTCAAACCCAGGACATGCAGACTAAGCAAAGACTTCGGGACTGACGGAAATTAAAATCGAGGTATATCACTCTCTGTATGCCTAGTCAGGAATGACTGTTAGACAGTATCAGATGGCAGATATCTACTTTAAATTACAGAACGTAAACATTGTTAACGGACGCGAATTCCTACCCAGCATCTATTGTCCTTGTTAACGAACTACGAGAGATGTTGAATATTGCTTCTTCCCAAGTAACTTACCTGAAATGCCGTGATGTAAAGCTTTGCGTTGGACAGGGATTCGAACCCAGAACCTAATCGGATTGTTATCGAAGCACAATAAACTGTGACACATCGGATTTTCTCGGCAGTAGCTAGATATTTTAACTGAAATGACGAGACGAAACATTAATTTTTTCCTTCCCAGGACTCCAACATGGAACCTAGCGCTGTTATTTATTAGAGAAAACGAACGTTAAATATGGGTTTCTTACATCAGCCGCGACATGTGACCTTGTTTGAACTAGAAATAATATGACGAAGAGTTCAATGCTGACTGGGAATCGAACCCCCACACATACCGTTGTTGACTACACACAAAGAGACGTCAGCTACAGAATTTTTCTCCACCAGTAGCTCGGAATAACATCCTTGAACTTAGAGTGATCTCTCCAATAGTTCTGTGTCTCACTGGGAGTCAAAAACGTTAAACATCGTCAGTGTTGACAACGAATGAAAATATATTAAAAATCGAAATTATTATCCACCAGCAGAATAGGTGTTCTCATGCTAGAGCTTGATAATACAAATGAAATCTTTAGTGCCGGGCCAGGATTCGAATCCATTCACGCGCAATATGTGGAGATGTTAGGAAATCTGCAGTTCTGAGCAAACAACAAATTGTAGCCGAGCTTTATTGTCACGTAGGGATCAAATTCCGCGTTAAGGGCGGTCTGAGTTGCATTCCCAGATCAGAACCAATTTTATCGACATACAGAAGCTCAAATAAAAGATGGAATAAGTGTCCTGTGACCCTATATTGCGTTTGTTTCGTCACTAGTAATAAATAACTAGTATAAGAAAGGTTACTGGTGACAGAGTTTCTACATGTCGCCACTCCTTACTTTATTGTGGTTCCACCTAACGTCTCCTTGGTAGAGAAGGAATATCACGTTTAATATGATTTTTGAGACCAAAATGCCATTATTACTTCTTCACTTGGCGTAGCCTGAAGAGAACAGAATCTGTCTCTCCTTATCAAAAATTATCAGCAGAAGTCGGAATCGAACCCAGATCATAAGTATATTAACCTAGCATCAATGCAAGAGACCACCAAATTATCTGCCCTATTACTCATTATTGTATCATAACAATGTTGCTGCACACTGGATGATAATTCTGACACATAGACTCCCGGTAGTGGTTTGCAGCATGTTCAGTACATTCATTTACTTGGTTGACCGAATTACCATGAACTAGCTGCCTCGGCAACCCAGTGGATACATTCGATTCTTTTGTAATCACCGAAATAAAATCACGTAACTGACACCTACACAGAACTGCCAACAGTGTAGGATGCAGAAATTTAAACAGGAAGTGTTCCTTTCGAGTTGAGCTCCTCTATTGCGCTATCTGTTTGTTAAAAACGTCGTGCAGTGCAAAAGAAAAGCTGTAACTGTCTGTCTCTCAGAAGTCTAGATCCGGCCATATGCATTATCTCACAGCACTGTGCAATGCGCAAGTTCTGGAGGAACTGTTGTTGAGTTCTGGAGGCGTTGTAACTGTGTGTCAGCTAGTAGCGTAACGGTAAGCGTCGCGTACTGTTGATAAGACGTGGCGAGTTTGGGTACATTCACTGCTACATTTTTTTAAACGCTATACTGCTGTCTGCTGAAGTTATCGATCTAATGGAACTTTGAACATAATTCCCTTCACTTCTCAACCGAAAATAGACGCATGTGGGAAAAGGGCTAACTTCCGCGACATTATGTTCTTTTCAGGTTTAATAGATGGCCAGGCTGCAGATGCATCTCGAAGCTTTTGTATTATGTATGGGGAGAGCGCATCGTGCCACAATACGTCAGAAAAGTATTTTCTACATTAGCTGTCGTGTGGCAGTGGCATTTTATTCTTCATAAGACCTTGTTTGACAACTTTAACTCAGAACAAATTTTCTACAGGCATGTAATCAATAAACTTCATGTGGTTTGTTAGACTGTTATAGATAACATCAGAGAATTCGCACATATCGTTGATGATTAATTTCTCTCTCATGTTAACTAATGTTTTAACAACACTAAAAGAAACCGTACGAAAATAGTGCACTGTATTATAAGAAATAAAGTATAACTACCCACGATAACCTTACCACGAGAGTCTGTTTCAATAAAACTTAGTACCTGTACACAAGCGTGCCTCTATCGACACGAATTAGTAACACACTTCTCACTTAGATTTCGATTGGGTCTGTGTTTGACTCGTATGCTGTGTCATACTCAAGTGGTATGTAAATGTGGCATTTCATAAATAAAATTATTTATTCCTAGAAACCCAAAATTTGTTTGTCAGCAGCGGAATGAGGCGTTACCTGTTGTGCAGCATTGTAAGTTTTTCACCATTACACTATGAGCCGAAAGTATTTTCTTGCGATTTCCTTATCGATGTGTGATCTGACTGCTTGTAGCTCTTTCAGAGAAGGGATAAAAACTTTACAGCCAGCGAGACTGGAACCACGACCTATAACAGACGCTTTTTCATAATTCAGCATGTCAGAAGGCAGGCTAGAACTCATAAACCGCTGTTTAAAGGACACGATTAGTTGCGATTTCCATGTGCAGCGATCTTCGTGGGCTGAAAACGGTAAATTAACAATCTTTTGTTCCACCTCAAGCCATAATAACGGAGATTATTCAATGGAAATGACAGGAAAAATCAAGTGAACTCTGTGATCGACGAGTTACTTCCTGGTGTGCACGGAATTAAGCCTCAGAGTTGTCAAATATACCTTGTCTTGTTGCCAAATCTCAGTTACATTACCAGCAGGAAGAAGACGAACCGATGTGATCCTACAGTGGGCTGGGAAGTGACCATGCTGGAAAGTGGCCGCTACAGCCTGAAATACGTAATCCGTCAGATTCACATGTCTGAAACTGGGTCTAGGGACTGGAGCGTAGTTACTAATAATACTCAGAACTGACTGCAAACTAAGCTTCATAAATCAGCAACTCTCATAGTTCTTTTTATATATCTTTCGTAAGTGTACTCAAAACTAAGAAAATAATTGACGAACAATATTTATCCAAAATTTATGTAATATGTCAAACTTGCAGTATTTCATAGTACTTCAGAGGGTCCCCACAGATATCCAAATACTCTAAGTGATTTTTGAGAAAAATGTGGCACAAAGAAATTAAAGCATAATTTGTGTATGTGCGAACAGTGAATGAACCCACAAATTTATTACTTTCCAAATCTAAATTATTGTCACATTTCTAAAGTAGAGCAGGAAAGCAGCTGCAATAATAAACAGATGACTAAGTATATTTTATATCGCCAACTTGATAGAAATCCTCAGACTAGCTGAGGCTTGTAAAATATGTAGAGATTTCGAGAGTAGTGACCCGCTGCTGAAGTACTTTTCCTTATACCCAGAACCATCACATCCAGTCAGCAGAACATGAAATAAACGCAACTTCACGAGACACACATAGGCACTACGACTTTTAGTGCACTTGTCAACAAGAGTAAACAATGTTTTCACCATGTCAAATCTCCTCTGATATCAAATGCAGTCAAACATTATAATGAACTCCTAAAACAAATTAATTTCCGTACCTATGGTGCTTCCATGTATCACAATATTTTCTCCACATATAAAATTCTTCAAGAAACACAGCAGAAATGCAAAAAGTGCAGTGTAGGCATTGTGTATCACAATGTTTATATTAATTAAACACTGTCATTATCTGCACGTATTTGCCATATGAGTTGCAAATCATTATTGTAAACTATGAAGTATACTGTTTGCGTGTCAAAACACAAGCCTTTTATGAAAAGTAACAGACATTTCAAATTACACATTAGGCCAACAAGATCAAAACTGTCCTAACCGAGATAAAGTTCTAGATATGCACACAAACAAGTATGAATTTTGAATGTATAACTGAGCCTACTCATTTAGAAACACCCTTTATTTCTGCGCCAATTTAATAAAGGTGAAGATAATGCTTCATATAGCAGATTGCAAAGATTATATATTACTGGACGTAGTCAAGGTGATGTCTCAGATACACATATCTACACATGGTATTTCCTATAATCATCACAAACATGTAATAAAAGCAACATACATTCACACATGTCTGAACACTGCTTTAGGAAGGAAGGAATAAGGTGGTTCACTGTAATATATTATAGTTTATCGAGTAGTAAAGCGCGCGCGCGCACGCACACACACACACACACACACACACACACACACACACATACACACACACACACACACACGGAGTCTTCCATAATAAGTTTATCTCACTGCAGCGGAGTGTGTGCTGATATGAAACTTCCTGGCAGAAAAAAACTATGTGCCTTACCGAGTCTCGAACTCGGGACCTTTGCCTTTCGCGGGCAAGTGCTCTGCCAATTGAGCTCCCAAGCACGACATGTGTCTGCAATATACTTTCTTTCAGGAATGCTAGTTCTGCAGGTTCGCAGAAGAGCTTCTGTAAAGTTTGGAAGGTAGGAGACGAGATACTGGCAGAAGTAAAGCTGTGAGGACGGGGCGTTAGTCGCGCTTGGGTAGCTCAGTTGGTAGAGCACATGCCTGCGAAGGGCAAATGTCCCGAGTTTGAGTCTCGGTCTGGCGCATAGTTTTAATCTGCCAAGAAGTTTCACATGGAGGCTGTTTATCGTAAAAGTGTAACTACAGATCCCTATGACAACTACATCAAAATTAAAATGCATTATTTTTCAAAGTATGGAAGATTTCATACACTTTGCAAGCACAATGGATATTCAAATTATAATTTTCCACGACTAAATTACTTACCCTTTGAGAGAGCCTCAGTCACTCCTACGAACGTGTTATAGAGCCATAATTCAGATTGCTGAAGTTTGTTCCATACCTAGCCTGGACTACATCGAGTCATGTGCAATAACTGCCATCGATTTACGTTTCTTAACATAGGTTATCTTTGAAGCTCCTGAAATGGTGCTGGGAAACAGCGTGTTACAACAAGAGTAACCCCAAAATACCTATTTGTTTCTCTGAATATCTAAAATTGCATGCTGGATGCGACAGTTTACATCTTTTACTCCTATCTTACAATGTCTACTGCGTTATTTTTCTTAAATCACTTGTGATTACGTATGGAAATAGTATAGTCTAGAGTTCACTGTTATTTTTTAGGCACCAGTATGATAAATATGTGTGGAAAACAACAGAGCAATATTTGGCTTAAACATTAATATACTCAACATAAACACTGCAATTTTTGTATAGCTAGCAAGTCTTTTGCAGATGTGTTAAATGTGAAAAGAATATTTTGATACTTTGACGAAAATGTGGAAATTAATTAGTTTGAGTGGGTTTACTGCACTGTTAGAGTGAGTTTGATATCAGATGAGATTTAACTCAGAAAGACATTGTTTACTCTCTTCAGCAGCAGAATACGCACAAGGCAACATTCCAAGATGTAAAGAAAGATTTTGACGAAACTTGGCAGATACATAGAGGAGTGCTAATAATGCTACAATTATTATCACGTTTTTGGCCACTTTCACTTTAATGGGGTATAAACACATCCAAAAAGGTAAAAGTCATTTTAGGATTAGAGGCAATATCCTCCAAACCTCAAAACATATAAAAAATGTGTTCATATAATTGTTAAAATGTAATTAACGTTTAACAGGCCAGTATAACCAATTTTTGTTATAATCTGAAGTGTTGCAAATTACCTTGGCACAATTAATTAATGTTTGAAAATGAAGGCTTTCATTACAAAATCAACTACACAAAATCTCACACCACTTCCACCCTCATGTATTGAAGCTCATCTCTGAAATGCCATTTCTTGGAAATAAGTTTTAAAGAATACACTGTTGAATTATTTTCGCAATACTTAATTGAAAACACAAATAGACTTATAATGGTTATTTTATCTGTTTTATTAGTTATTATTATTAGATTTTTGGTGTGGTCACTGCCTGTCCTCAGTATGAGATTCAATACGGTGCTTTCACAAACTGTTCATTTGGTAACCCCAAAAGTCTCGACAGAACTGGTTCACCTCCGTCACGATTATGATGATAGGCTGCACTTGAGAAGCAATATAATCTAGCTGCAGTAGCCAGTACGAAATCTTTTCCCTTCACCAAGGTTTTCTAGTCTACTGAAATATGTATGGTGCACAGGAGGATGCTGTGAGTATCACTCGCAACTGTTTAAGAATTTTTCTGCATTTTGTTTTGTATTGTGTTGTTAGTGGTATGCATTATGTAGATAAATTTCTTTCATGGTATAAAAAAGTGTGCCAAGTTTTTCTTTATAGATTATCATTACTGTAATGATTTCATATTATCAAAAATAATTAGCTATTATTTTTAATTAACATCCTATACATACATGTAATGGTAAACAAAGACCATAAAACATGGATTTAAAAGTTAAAATAACAATTGAAAACACAAAGCGAAGATAAACAAGGCAAAGAATTATATGCATAATGAACATTCTTGTATTTCAATTAGAGATGTTGAAACTACTCCAACAGCACGTTTTGTGCAATATATTTCTTAAAAATAGCGTTTGAGGAGTCAGCTTTATTACATATGGGTGGATATGGAAAGAGAGTGTCTCTAATCTACGTTGTAACAGAAGTTTTAATTTATCAAAATTTATTGGTAGGTGTGGGATAATTTGTATAAAAATTCAGTTTATACCAGAGCAAAGTTAATACAGTTCTACTTCTATGTGGAACACACTTTCTTGTTCACCATGCACCAAATGACATTTGGGTTGTGATTTTACCCCCTAAGTGAAAATGGGCAAAAACTGGAAAAATGTGTATTGCACTATTTGGACCAGTTTACATACCCACTATATATCATCAGCCCATTTACATACATCTGGGAAAGTTCTCTTGTTAGTCAGCGACTCAATATTTTCGCTATCTCCAAGCATGTTATATTTAGTCAACTGGACAAAAATGCATGTGTGCTCACTTCACACGAACTAACAGGCTTGTAAAATGCAGAGTCCCGCTGGTTCGCTGTCCACCTTGTGAAACCTGAGAGCAATTAGATGTGGGAAGCAATTGATTTGAGCATTGTGTTGATCTCTGCACGTACAGAAATGCTGATTTACGTAATATTTTTGATAAAAATGGTGCTAGGTGTTTCTTATTTCCGAACCCAACTTTAAAATACTACGCAGCAAGTTACAGTCTTTATGTAATTTTTTTATGTATTTGAATATGTGTGTGTGTGTGTGTGTGTGTGTGTGTGTGTGTCTGAGTTTACAAAACGAAATAAATCTTTCTCCACAAAATTAGGTGCCTACATTGTAAAAGAGATACCACATACAAGGACTACGTTTAAATATACTTTCCTTATTTATTGAAACTACGGGTACTTTCATGACTAGATCATTGAAAAATGATGAAACAGAATTTCTCAGCTCCACACAGTAAACATACGCGTTAATCCTTATACTACTCTGCAGGAACATAAACTATAAGTTAGCACGTGACACATTTGAAAAGAGTCTCAGGACTCGCTGTGTGTGATGTTAATTTCTATTTCCTTCTCCTTCTCTACACATCTGTTTCAGCTAAACTGTCCTACTATAACAAAAAAAATCTATAATGAGAGTAATGTCACCCACATCGTAGAACAGGTCTCTCGTTAATGGCAGTTAAGCCGAGACAAATGTACAGTGAAAGGGAAAAAAATTAAAATTATTATCATACAGCAGCAAGTCTGGACATTGCTTATAAAAAATAATTCTCCCAGGCATTCTGTCTCATAAAAGTAACCCCACTGACCACGACCCAACGTGATGTACAGAAAACTCGCAGACTTACCTCTCCACATGAGGACCTCCTGTACCATGGAAGGCTGTTGGACAATTCCCCGACTTAGCAACTTCCTAGAAGTTTTATGAAAATGTTTAAGCTTTCAGCCAATTAACCACAACTAACAGCAGTCTACAGCAAAATGATGCTCCCTCCTAGGAGTTCTCAGACTGTCTTGTAAAAGATTTGCTGTCACAGTAAATCCATTAGCCACTAGTACACTATGGTAGCCCCGACTGCCCGAGTACAACCCCTTTAGAAGGATTGTGGGTAGAAGAGCTCATCATCCCCAGTCTCCACAAATTCATCCTCCCCAGACACCATAAACTGGATCCTGCCTTCATAGTATGCATTCAAATACACATCGTAGAGTCCTCGTCTCTTGGTGACAGAAAACACTGACCTTGAAACCCCACATAACATGTTAGTGGGAAGCCTTCCATAAGTCCAAGTAATGAATTAACGAAGTGGTAAAATATTATGATGGCGCACTTCAGTGTTACCGGAGGCATCTTTCTTTATTTTACCTTATCATCATGTTGTACATTGAACATTCCTGAGAATTTAATTGAGCTTTAATGAAAAGTCCAACATATGATTGATTGAAATTTCCAGATAATCAGGGAAACAAAATACTCATAAGTCTCAACACCTTAAATATCATTAAAGAAAACCTGTAAATATGAGGAGATGAGTTAGCTAAATCAGAATGAATTACAGATATTACTTACAACAAACAAATTACCATCTGAAATTTTTAATGAAACAAACATACAATCCCACAATCTGGGCCTAACACTACGAAATCAGGCTCTGCCTGTCGACCCCAAAAGTGCAAGCATATCTTGGGATCCTGTAGACGTGCAACTTCATGCTTAGGGAAGTCGGAGGGACTTGCATGCTCTGTGGCAGATATACCAAGTTGAAAAAGACGAGCGAATATTACATCGGAACGACAAATGTGAAATCATTGCGAAAATTTGGTGAGCGCTAAGGACTGACAATTTGTTGGACTACCAAAACATCACAATTCCTTGTGTTCAGAATACACATTGTCAGGACGAATGTGTTATGAACAATGTGGGATATAGGATCTATGCTATATTGTTGCTCATATTCACGGATTTCCTTTTTTCAATGTTTGAAACAGATTTTATTGTAAATAAGAGGTTTATCAAACCAGTAGTGAATTTTTCTTGCGTATCAATTAACTGTCAATACTCCCTCATTGCTGTGGGGCAAAGGCTTCATCCTGATTGTGAGAACAGCAGCCATAGTACAGAGAAAACTGAATAATTTTGGGACCTTCAAGAGAAGGAGAAGATGAAAATAACTACAACGAATATTAAGATTTTCGTCGACGACTGTAATCTTACGTGGAATAGAAGTAAATTATTAACGGGTACAGGGAAACATCCTACGCACAGAAGGACCAAGACATTTTGAATTAGATGTTGTCGAACTGAGTCGAACGTATAGTCTTCAGTTAATATCGAACACAAACTAAGTAAAGAGGAGACAGGGACTCCACTTGGTACCCCTCTGAACTTTAATATTCTTAATTTCCTTCATCGCAGTCTTAAAATGGGGCATGTAGCCGATTTCTCATCGTTCGAGTTTCCAAGTATCATTTAGATAATTACCTCTCCAGGATTAAAATGAATTTCATTCCTTACAGAAAGGCTCCAACAGCTGGAAAGAACTAATGCAGAAATGATGTGGCAGAATTATAAATCAATTAACAAGTATTGGGAGTGTGCCATCAGCAACTAACATTTCAGTCTTAGAGCTGGACAGAGAGTACAATACAACAGACAATACAAGAAGCAGCTAATGTATAAACCTTGAAATTTTGCAAACTGAAACGTAGATGGTGCAACGAGACCTCGGACCAAAATCACGCCTATAGAACACTGTCGTTGAAAAAAATGAAACTCGCCGAAGGAACACCAATATTTGAACTCCTTTTGTGTAAGTCGGAAGCACGCAATCCCTGTGATCAGAATTGTAAGGCAATTGTTTTAGAAACAACGGATGGAACGTATTGATCAGAATATTCTAAAGAACAATCTCTGGGATTTCAATCAAATTTTCAAGTCTAGTCTGAAAGTGTAACAACCCCCAACGATGTGGTTCAGGGACAAAATGGAATGCTGGGCATGAACAAAAAATATAATACCCTAATCTTGGCAGCGTGCTTAAAAAACCGGCGAAAAGAAAATGAACCAAAAGGGAATAACCCGTATGACAAGCTACTCGAATAGCGACAAACGCACATCCACACATCTAAGACAGAAATTAAATAGATCATGGCCGTCCTAAGGAATAATATAGCAGCTTGAAAGCAATCAATTGTCGCAGATTTCCTGAAGCTGGTCAATGAAGACATTCGGAACATACCAGATGAAGTCTTTGAGGAGATACAGAGAGCTGGTCGCGTATCCTCTGAGTGGCTATCGGTGCTAGTCCACCAACTCCAAAAAAAATGGTGGCTCAAAACTTTATCAACGTTGGACGGATATTATATTAGTTGATGGTCTTAGGACAGCAACCAACTGGTTGCTGTCCTAACACCATCAACATTTGTCTTCAAACAACAGCCACGGTCTCCATCATGTCATCATATGACAAAATTGTATTATATTAGTATCTGTTTCATGGGAGACGCTCTCCAAAACAGTCCAGAACTGAACTGATGTTTATTTTTATAAACAGACTAATAAGTACCAGGCTAATTTCAGGAAAGGAAGTTTCTGCCTAAAGGAGATTTTCAACTTGAAACGCATTATTAGGTACAAAACGTGGTAGGTACTACTGTGCGATACCGTGCATTGGTTAAAAAGAGGTGCACGACTCGGTTGACAGTAAGTCACTGTTGAACGTTATGGAGGGATTTGGAGTGGATAATTTAACAGGTTCTGATCAATAAAAGGGTCAAAAGTTAATTTCTTTACCAACATCTCGGACCCCTTTCAAAACCTAAACTGGTATCAGACAACTAGATGAAGTTTCTCCACTCCTTTTCAATTGAGTCTTGGAAAAGGTCATTCAAGAATGGAAGAAGACAATGAGCTAAGAGGTTCGGAATAAATAATGATTCAACTAGAAACCAAACATAGCTGATGATCTAGCCATTTTTTCCCCCAACATTAACTCACCAATCACGAAGGTTCATCAACAGAGATAGCTGAGAAAGTAGGATTACAGGCCTCCTTTGAGAAGATAAAATAAATTACAAATATCAGTGATGGACCACAACAGACTATTTTAAATAAAGGGAAGATTAATCGCGTGAAAAAAATTTAGATGCCTAGGTTGGATGATTCAGCAGAAAAGCTTGCAGCAGAAGCGATTACTTTTAGGATCTGCGAAATTTCGTCTACCCTATTGAATGATGTAAAGCATCTATAAGATATGTCAGATGCTATTGGAGGCAAGATCAGACCGTATGGTACGACTGTGTAACTGGGAGGACTATATTCGTTGGAAACAATGGGTATTTATTAGTTTTTAATTTATTTATTCACTCATTAATTTAATTTGGCAATATGGGGGCCGTTAGGCCCCCTCTCACATCTGACCAGGCTATTCACTTACTTTACACGACATATATCTCAATAACCATGTAATACTACATTATGAAATTGAAAAAGTACAATAGTGAACATAAAAAAGGATACAGGCACAAAGTTTATTTCTCTCCTTACAGTGCACTTGGAAAGAGGTCGTTGCAGAGCTCATCGTGCATCGGATGACACTAACTTAATAATACTTTTAACAGCGACTGTTGAATTCAGGGAAGGAGTTGAAGCTTGTTTGGTTGGTGATAACACGAGCTTACTTGTCTTGTTGGCTGCCCACCCAGTATCAGAGAACAAATTGAAATTGGTGGTACCAAAGAAAGGCAATCAGCACACAGGATGTGACACTGTAACAGCTATCTACAAGAGCGGAAAAATTACACCGTATGGGAAAGTGCAAGCTAACAACGCTCTTCAGACGAAACTTTTAGACTTCAACGACCCCAAAGCTGGCCGCAGTGCAGTTTCTGACATAGACTGAGAAGCATTTCCTTCCTGCGGTATTCTGATGTTCTCCCTCACGGAACAAGGATCAGGTCTGAAGTGTACTGTGCTACCCATTGAAAAGTAAACAAACGAATGCAGCCTCTCCTCCGCCACAAAGGTGCAAACGAACTTCTGGTCCCGACAACGCGAGGCCCCACATGCGCCCGAGCAGAGCTCACAAGCCTTCATTACACCGTTGTTCCTCACCCATCCTACAGACTGGATCTCGCACCTCCCGACTTCCATCTGTTTGGACCAATGAAAGATGCACTCCGCGGGAAGCAATACGTGGATGATGGGGAGGTTATTGAAGCAGCGAGTCGCTGGGCTGCAACACCCACTAGTAGAGTGGTACCATGCGGGCATACGGGTCCTCCCAGTAATGTGGTGTGAGGCCGTCGCATAGAAAGGTGATTGTGCTGAAAAACAGGCTGAATAACAGGGTTCTGCAGCCAACAGAGTGGAGAATATGATGTACTTGAATCTTAAATAAATCCAACCTCTTTCCACCAAAAAAAAAAAAGTGTTGCATTACTTTTGAAAGCTCCTCGTACATTGATTCGTATGTCACATTCGACCCACATTTATTCTCTCAACCCCTCAGACACGTAATAAATGTAATTGACATTATTTAAAACAAATATTAATGTCAGAAAACGATATTTATTATGTAAAATTAGGTGTTTTCCAAACAAATGTTTTACTGTGGTATTTAATGGTGAGATGCACCATATATTTTCCTCACTGACTTCTATTCAATAAATATTCGATTCTGATAAATTGCTTATTAATTTAAGTGCTAAATTCTGTGTTTTATGTAAGTAATTTTGTATAACGTAAAAAGAAATTACATGAATATCAGAAACTCATATTGTCATTATCAATCATCATTAAAAAGTTTTCCAAGAGGTTCTCATTTCGTCTACGAAAAAAACCAAACTTAATTTGTAATTCTGAATATATACTCATCAGCCAGAACAGTATGACCACCGACCTGCTATCGACATAAATCCGTCCAGACGATATCAGCGTCACCTGGGAGGAGTCATTGCTCGTCAGTAACACGCACGGCGCATGTAGTATCATGTGCGTCCTATCGGTATGTGGAACGAGGGAAGTGCGTAATCTGAGTTTGACCGAGGGCGTATTGTGATGCCCCAGAAACTCGGGAAAAGCATTTCGGAAACTGCGCGACTTGGCGAGAGCACGCCAAGTCGCCGTGGAGTCAGGCGGCAACCCCTCATTAGAGATGTCGGACGTCGTAGGCAGGGCAGACTGGTAGAACAGGACAGGCGGCGGACTGTGGCGGAACTAACGTCGGACTGGAATCCCGGGCACAGTTAAAGTGCGTCTGAACACGCAGTGCACCGAACACTCCTAACAATGGACCTCCGCAGCCGATTACCCATGCAGGCGCCAGTGTGAACAGCGCGACATCGGCCACTACGACTGAAATGGGCAGATGACCATTGACACTGGACGTTGGTGCAGTGGCAGAGCGTTGCACGGTCTGATAGAACCTGATTCCGCCTTCACCATGCCGATGATAGGGCGCGAATCGATCGTCTTTCAGGGTAACAGCCCCTTTACAGCCGTGCTGTTGGTTGGAGAAAAGATGACCACGGCTCCATTATGCTCATCGGAACATTCACAGGGCCATACATGAGTCCAGTGAAGCTCGTGCAGGCCACTGTGACAGTCAAAGTGTATCGTAAACTGGTTGAAGACACCCTATACCCCTTCATGACCATGTTTTCCCACAGCAGTGGAATTTTTCACCAAGATAATGCGCTTTGTCACGAGTCCAGGATTGTGATGGAGTAGTTTGAAGAACACAGTGGTGAGTCTCAATCGAGATGCTGCCCCCCCCCCCCCCCCAACATGACAGATCTGAACCCGATCAAACACACTGAGTTGCGACAGAACTTGACGTAAGAGCTCATCGCCCTCTCCCCGGAATTTACGGGAATTAGACGATTTGTGTGAGCAGACGTGGTGCCAAATCTCTCCAGCGATCTACGAAGGTCCTATTGCTTCAGTGGCATGTTGCGTGACCGCAGTTGTCCGTGCCAAAGCCGGACATGCCAGCTACTAGGTAGGTGCTCATTACGCTCTGGCTGAGCAGTGTAAGCCGTCACTTATAATGCGGTGATACACAATTCGGCTCGACTTGCCAGCTGACTGATGTCTGACTTTATATGAGTGTGTGTTGCTATGCCATATTGAGAACTTAGCTGAGTTTACTTTCCGTTTGCTATTCTCATACTACAAACTACGAACAGTAAGGTTAGGTAAGTTCATGACCATACAGTTTGGTGTTCGTGTCTACCATGAACCTTAGCTCGTATTCAGAATTAAATTCTGTCATTTAGGAAAATAGATCCTGTTCTATGCTAGCAGTACAGTCGAAAGAATTTGCTAACAAACTTTCTCAACTATGTCACATATATGTGCCAGTAAAGATCGGATATGTAAGAAAAAAACCTGCACCTCGGCTAACAGCAGAAGCAACACAGCTCATGAAACTCAGACGCTGCACATCGGGCATACAAACTGCGCCCCACGAGTGCAAATCGTGTTGCTTACAAACAGAAGCGGAACAGAGTCAGTCAGGCTGCGAGAAATGCTAATCTTGGGCATGCCCATACTTGAACCGTCAACAGAAACAGACTGTAAAACCATAGCTCTAATGCTGTACGGATTTATTTTGCCTTTTGCTTTCGTTTAATGTTACATCGTTGAGCTTCTGTAAATGTGTTTGATTGAATAGATAACACAAAATTGTACACTCTTTTCTTTGTTTAAATGATGTCGTGGCTTGATTCTATGCAATGTAGTATATCTGTCAAAGTTTTATATTCTTTGTCTCAATTGGAGGGAGACAATACTTACTGTATACATTTGGAATTTGTGTGAATAATTTTTTGTAGAAATGTCAATATATGCAAATGTTCTGTTTTATTTAATGTGTTTGGTTGCTTTTATGTAAACTGCTGATCCTCACTTAGGATTCTTAGTTAGCTTGTATGTAAAAGATGTAGTGATTCCCCTCGGGAACGGAACTGTGTAGCGCGCGCAAATTGTGGTTGGCCTAGGTAGAAAAGGTGGAAGAAGAGTCAGTCGCGGACGAGCTACCAAACTGTGCACTGCCATGTAAATGTTGCATATTGTGCTGGTTCCGAGAGAGGCTTTTTCTGCTAATTTCCAATGCCTCAGATGGACGGATAAATATCTGGAACGATTTTGGAATTGGTATTCATCATCGCTACCAAGAAGGGCTAGAGTCCAGCAATTCTGTCTGCATATCCGCCTACCAACATGCAGTTGCCACCACATTGCGCAATCACTGTAAAGGAGTATTATAAAGATGTACAGTGAAGGATCAGCTTATTGGGCGATTTAGTGTGCACAAACATAAGGTAACTTATAACTGAATTTATGTACCTACCTTAATTTTTTCCTCATCATAACACCTCTCAGGTTCCTCTCCGTTTGAACTAAAGTGATTACCGACTGTCCCTACTGAAAGAACATTAAAGACCAGTGTTTTGCTAATTAATGCTGCTTGAACATAGTAAAAAGAAAGTTAAAGTTAATATGGCAAGAGAGTGAGTTAAAGTAAATGTTGTTTGCTGAAAATAATTTTCCTATTAAAACTGCTTGTTAAAGTGTTGTTGCCAACTTTATAAGCCTCAGTCTTAAGAACTTCTACTTTTTAAGTTTTGCTTAGTAAATGATCAAATTGCTGCCTGTTGTAAATCGCAGAAGGTGAGTCAATATCTTGCAAATTTGCCAACGTTGTGTCTCACTGTAGTAAAAGTCATGAATTGCATTTATGGAAGGTTATATACTCGTTTGCTAAGTGTTTGCCTCTCTTGTGTATTGGAAGCGCATATTAATAGTATAACAGGATCCACAGTTTGCTATTGTGTTAATGCTAGGTAACAAGTAATGGGAAGACCACTATCTATGAAAACATTAATTTATTTATTCAAAAGACAGTGAGAAGTAGCGTGTTGATGAATTCCATATAACCTTCATTCTTAATAGAAAAGTATTTAGTTGAGAGAGACTTACCCTGTGATCAGTTCATAATGTTGCAGTGAACTACATTTATAATTTTATGTCAGCCAGGAAAATGTTCGAACAATAATACTGAACCTATGTCCAATTTATGATTCTGCAGTGAATATTAATAGTAACGTTATAAATACCATTCAGTTTGAATAAGCCCTGAAAGTAATAGTGTGTTTCGATATCTGTTATATTTTTGCAAATTGTTTGTGCTGCTCTAGCTGTTTGACACCTGGATATGTTAACGTTAAGGTTGGTACAGAGTTCATCGCACTCGCGTATGGCCAAGTCTAGGTTGTGTTTGTCCGTTAAAGTTAGGCATACCTACTTTCTTGCGTTAATCTTTCTCTTGCCTAGTTAGGCTGTCGGCCGTTTTCCTTAGTCTGTAAACAGCATAGCTAGGCAAAAATATTGTTTGTTACTGTTCGAATATTTACGTAATTCTGACTTTGATTTCCGATAAGCCACCTCCGTTAGGTACAACACGGTCAACATAACAAAATTCCTCACAGAGGGTAACACTGCTCTGTTGTTTTATACCATAACTGCTTTAACAAGATAGTTTTATTTCACGACCTGCCTCCAACTTTAAGGTTATGGTATATCAGTAGCGGACGGTAGTGTTGTAAGACCAGCTGTCCTATGTGGACATGGTACAGGCAAAGTTAAGGCTGCAGTTGATCCCACTGTCCGGTATGAAGAACTCAACCGGTACTTCACATTACCTACAACCACATCTGAATGACAAACGAAACGGGGACTCGTTGATTATTTCACGGTGGTAAACGACTTTAGCCACGAAAAATTCTATCCAAAGAATGGTATTTGCAATTCCCTAAAATTCATCATAAGGATCAGATCAGCATCTACTGGGCACGAAAATGCCAACGTGCGCAGGCGACGTGCCCTCACACCACATGAGCAGGGCACCCACTCCTCGCCACCCACACGCGAAAATTCTCTCTCCCGGTACAAAAGCACGCACTCCAGATAACACAGTAGCAAATCACTTTCATATTTCGATTCACATGACTCGCTGTTCTCATTCTTTTGACCAATGCCACTTCAGGAATTAATTTTCTCGAAAATGTAAACTATTTTGTTCAAAAAAGGCAAAATGAATCACATTAATATCATCTTTCCTCCTTGCCATAGTCGGCAGTCATCGATAGGAAACCTTTCGTTTTGGTCATGGGGAGGCCATACTCTCGTACAGCTAATAGTAAGCTTATAATCAATATGAACAAGGTAATTTCACGGTCTTTCTTAAACAAACGCACTATAATGACATGCCATGTAAAAATTATTTGCACAAAATAACTTCTCATTTGATTACGTAAAACACTTTCAGAATCCGAAGGCGCTGCTACGGCTCTGCAATGGGTCGTAAACTACGAGAGCATCTCCATGTAACAGGTACGAAGGATTCCTACACGGCGGCTCACTATGTCAGTTCAAGGACGGACTGGCTTAATTGTCGCAAAACTCAGCTGGAAAGCGTGGCCAGTTACACCATACGTCCCTTATACCACCATTTACGGAGTCACCGGCTAAACTGAGAAGTTTCTCGAAGTTTCGTACGAGTAGGGGTTCTTGCACCCATTTCTCTGATGAGCACTCAACGTCGAGGGCAGCAAACTGGGTCCTATAAATTAAGAAGTCTTCGAGTCGCTCACATATCTGTGAATCTGTTTCATATGCTTCTACCTTCTTTAACAGCCAGCAGATGGGCACTCTGTCAAACGCTTTCAACAAATCTAGAAATATAAAATGTGCCGGCTATCCTTCATCCACACTTCGCAGTGTATTATGCGAGAAAAGGGCAACCAGAATTTCGGACGAGTTATGTCCGCGAATCAGCATGTTTTTAGAGAGAATAAGATACTCTGTCGCAAGAAAATTTATTACGATTGAATTGAGGGTATGTTGAAAGACATCGCACCAAACCGATGTTACTGTGTAATTTTGCGGACCCGTTCTTTAGCCCTTCTTACAAACAGGAGTCACCTGTGCTTCTTTCCAGTTGCTTGGGGCTTTGCGCTGGGGGAGAGATTCGCGATAATTGCAAGCTAAGCAAGGGGACAATGCCGTAGAGTATTCTTTGAGAAATCCAAAAATGTGCAAAAAACGTGTGTGAAATTTTATAGGACTTAACTGCTAAGGTCATCAATCCCTGAACTTACACACTACTTAACCGAAATTATCCTAAGGACGAACACACACAACCATGCCCGAGGGAGGACTCGAACCTCCGCCGGGATCAGCCGCACAGTCCATGACTGCAGCGCCTAAGACCGCTCGGCTAATCCCGCGCGGTTTTGAGAAATCCAACTGGAATTCCATCCAGACCTGGTGGCTCACTTGCTTTCAACCATTACAGTTGTTTCCTTGCGCCACGAATGCTTATTACCACGTCGTCTATACGATGGTCAAACGACGGTACGTACGTGCGATTCTCCTCCGTGAACGTTTTCTTGAAAGTGAAATTTAAAACTTCGGCTCTCGTTTGGTATCTCCACCTACCTCACCAGGCTGGTCGAGAAGTGACTGGAAGGAAGATTTTCTCTGGCAGATCTTTTGCTAAGGTGTAACGGTGGTAGTAGTTGTATGCTTTGCGTGAACATCTTTCACACAGACGCACGAATCTCTGGCAATCTTTGCCTACCGTTATTTGTGCGTTCTCTTTTGAACCGAGACTGCAATAGAATTTGCATCCTCAGTGGTTTCCGAATCTCGTTGTTAAAACATGATACGTCTTTTCTGTCCGTCATCCAGATCACTGCTTAACAGTGTTTAAATTTTCCCATAATTCCACTGCGTCCATCTCATTGGAACTGGATGACGACGATTAACTTGCTAGGAGGAGCAGATAAGCAGGTGTTATCATCTCATTTAGACAAACACCCACCTAGCCTTCTTGACTGATTTATTGACTTTTGTAACCATAGTCGCTGTAATGACATAAAAACGCCCGTCTGCATACTGATTGTAGTAATTAGGTCCAGCCTATTTGTAGCTACAAGGTCTGAGATATTTCCATTGCATGTGGGCTGCCGAACTAGTTGCTGAAGACGGTTTTCAGAAAACGAGTTCAAAATTTTTCTATTAATCTCTACAGCTAGCGAATAAAACCTTTGCGCAATGTCAGTGGAAGGGCAAACAACTACCGATCTTACCCTTAGACTATGTGCACAATGCCTGAATTTGATATTTCGTTGAAGGTTCAGTTTCCTTGCGGGAACCGGGTCATTGGTGGTTCTCTGGAAGGCTTAACGTCAGTGGGAAATATCGTGTAAGAGAGTAATACTTTTTGCTGACTTCTTTTATATGTCATACATGCCCAATGACGTAGCAGAAACTGTCATAACAATCAGTTAAAATATTATTTAATTCTGCCCAAGCTGAGTTTATTTACAATTGGTAACAGGTACCCCTGAACTGTGGTTTTGACTGTAGTTGTTTATTTTACAAACAACGATACCTTCCCACACGGACATCCTAATCTGAATATGGATATATAATCGAAAGTATTCCCCACAGATAAGTAAAAGTGACATGGGTTCTTTTTAGATCGACTTTATATCTATTCTAGACGACAGAACCTGTCATAGCATTAGGGGAACCAGGCATGCACCTGGTGTGCAAGATCTGTGAGTCTATATCTACAAGACTGCTGTGCAAATCACAGTTAAGTGCCTGGGAGAGGTTTCATCGAACCACCTTCAAGCAATTTCCCTACCCCCTCTTTTGATGCATTGTGGGTGTGGGGCAGCGACTGGTCAAATATTTAGCGAGGAAATTTGCACGTTTCGAGCAGTTATTTTATTTGACAACCAGTTTCGGCATCTCAATAACGCCATCTTCTGGCCCCATACGCACTTCATGTGTCGTCAGGTCTTCGAAGGGAACACTGGAATAACGAATTCAGTGTATCCAGATACCTATAGTATGCTAGTATTGATGCATCTGATTGTCTTGTACGTGAAGGGCATATAGGCCCTGAAGATGGTATTACTGAGATGCCGAAACTGGTTGTCTAAATAATAAGCTTCTCAAAACGTACGGATGTGTGGCGATTTTCCTACATTAAAAAATTTCTGTGCTGTTTCAGTATCTAACAGCACACGGGAAAAGTGAACATTTAAATATCTCTGTGCCAGCTCTGATTTACTTTATTATGATGGTCGTTCCTCCCATGAATGTTGGCGCAAAACAAATATGTTTACAGATTGAGCAGAAAGGTGGTGACTGAAACTCCCTGAGAAGGTCTTGTCGCAACGGAAAACGTCTATTTTCTAATGATTGCCACCCCAAATCATGTATCACGTCCGTGGCACACTCCCCCCTACTACGCAATAACACAAAACGAGGTGCTCGATTCTGAACTTTTTTGATGTCCTCTGTCGATATTATCTGATTCGGATCCCACACCACGTAGCAGTGCTCCAAAAGAGGGCTTGTCAGTGTAGTGGGGGCAGCCCCTTTGGTAAACCTGTGGCATAATCTCAGTGTTCTGCCTGTAAATTGCAGGCTTTGGTATGCTTTACATTATCTATGTGATCGTTGCAACTCAAGTTATTCGTAACTGTAATCACTAAGTATCCAGTTGAGTTTATAGCCTTTAAATTTCTGTCATTTATCGTGTAACCGAAATTTAGCGGATTTCTTATAGTAGTCATGTGGGTGAATTTATGCTTTTCATGACTTCGAGTCAGTTGGACCGTACAGATACATGAAAGTAAATGACAGCATAACGTGCAGACTAGGAGGACCACTCAGAAGGTCTGGTAAACAGCAACAGCAGAGAGTTATTACACTTCCTTGGGAAACGCAAGCAATCACTTCTGTTTTACTCGATGAGTTTCCATCAGGTAGCAAAGACTATGACTGTTTTGACAGGATATCACGAATCCAGTCGCACAACTGAGACGATACGCCATACACGTGCAATTTGTTTAGAACTCGTTTGTGAGGTATAGAGTGAAAAGCTTTCTGGAAATCTAAAAATATGGAATCAATGTGACAACCAATGTCTATAGCACTCATTATTGATGAGGATAAAGGGCTAGTCGTGTTGCACAAGAACGATATTTTCTGAACTCGTGTAGGCTGTCTGTCAGCAAATCGTTTCCTTCAAGGTAACACGTAATGTTAGAAAACAACATATATTCTAGAATCCTACTACAAATCACCGTTAGCAATATGTTAAAAAAATGTTCAAATGTGTGTGAATTCCTAAGGGACCATACCGCTGAAGTCATCGGTCCCTAGACTTACACACTACTTAAACTAACTTATGCTAAGAACAACACACACCCCCATGCCCGAGGGAGGACTCGAAGGTCCGTTGGGATGGGCCGCGCAGTCCGTGAAATGGGGCCTCAAACCGCGTGGCCAGTTCGTGCGGTGGATCAGTTAGTAGGACACATTCTGAGACGTCAACGGATCGTCAGTTTAGTATTGGAGGAAAGTGTGGAGAGTAAAAATGCAGAGGGAGATGAATACAGCTCGCAGGTTCAAACGGATGTGAGTAGCAGTAGTTACTCAGAGATGTAAAGGCTTGCAGAGAATAGAGTAGCAGAGAGCACTGCATCAAACCAGTCTTGAGACTGAAGGCCACACCACAACGCAACGCAACAGCCTACCCCTCGGTGTCTCCAAGACAGTCATGCATTACAGTTTTACTCTTGTCTATTCTCTGTTTCTGATGTTTATCATCCAAGTTGTAACACCATGTAAAACGATACTCTGTAAGATTCAATTTATATTTGATATTAATATAATTCCCTCTTTCTTCGGGAAATTGTTATCGCTATTGCCAGCCTACATTTCATATTCACAAACACCATGCTACGGTAAGAAATGGACTGAAACTCTGGAAACCAGAAACGTGCTTACTACAGATGTTGTTAGCAAATGCCGATCTATGGTAAGTAACGGACGGAGTTTTAACTCTTGAAACCAGGTTAAAGCTAACTGCACATGGCAATAATGTACACTGTCAAACAGCATATAATGGGTGGGATCAAAACTCTTCGCCAGTGACATGTGCAGCAAGCTCAAATCTAGTTTCAAGAGACTGAATCCCATTCGTTACATACCTATGGTGTCTGCGACAAATGATGACATGAGACTTAGGCCGTGTCCTACATGAGCGACAGGAGCGAGCGACAGTGAGTGACTTCTGGATACGCGACACTCCAGCGACATGTAGGAGCATGGGGCGAAATGATGCACGTCATGCGTGCGAACGACCATGTCGTGCTACGAGGTGGCTGCTTTGAGCCAACCAGTTGTTTCTATAAAACGGCGTCCCAACCTGTAGAATACTGTAGGTGGGGAGTAAGGCTACAAAATTAGGTTTACTTAAGAAAATAAAGCGAAAAGGAATGTAGTGCATGAAATTTACAAAGGGAGGAATCTCTATGGAGAATTTCATAAATATCATCAACTACGAAGATCACCAGACAAATTCTTCAAGTACACATGTATGAGCAGAGGATCATTCGACTATCTCATCCATAAATTAAATACGAATGTTTTTTAGATGATCAATGACTTTTAACAGCCAATAAATGCGGAGGAATGACTTCTGCATGGCTAACAACGCTAAATACAACCATAAGTATACAGATTGATACCTCTGGCAAAAGCTAACTGTGGTGTAGGGATAGCGTATGTAGTTGATGATTAAGTATCAGCCAGAGGTCCTGGGTTCGATTTCGAGGCGTTCTCATATTTTTACTGACTCAGTTACAATTCTGTATACTAACTTTTACGTATACTGTTTACACTGCATCGCTAAGTATATTTTTAAGGTCTTGTCAAAGAACTTAGTTTTCACACCTATCGCAGTTTATCAAACACATTTAATTCCTAATAAATTACAGTTAACCATGAAATGTTACTGATATTTGATGTTGCGAACGTAATTCATCAGCAGTCAATGTGAAGGCCAAGCATTTCAATTACTGTAAATGGTTTGTAAAAGTAAAGCTTAGAAAATTTTTGAAAAGAAAGTAAAACTTTTTTGTAATGATTTGTCCAAAAGTATGAAATAAAAAATATTAGGAAAACGTTTGGTGCACCTCATTTTCTGTTCATGATTTAGAGCCTTTGAAGGCACATAGACCGTTTCTCTGATCTACTTATTTCTTATACACAAATCATTTCATAAAATATTTGACTGATTCCTTTCATTTTTTAATTTCAAGTTTTATTCTGTAAGCATGATCTTACTGACTCTTCATTTACCTTCCCAACGTATTTGATTCGAAGGAAACCTTTTTGATATTTAAATAACGCACCAATGTATCTTTTTAAGTGCAAAATAGGTAGGTCTTGAACAGATGAAAATTTTGACACTTTATATACAGCAGCTTTCCGTCGAATATTCTATTTTTTCCTTAGCTTCTTAATTAAGTTTTCGTTAATTACCTTGATTACTTACAAGCAGTTAAATATTTTCATGCAAAACTAGAACTCACGCTGGTCGTTTTGATGTCCCGTTTACCTGTTTCCCTCCCTTTGTTTGGCTATGATAATTTGGACAAAACCTCATGGTGTAAGTTATAGGAAGTCTTCTTTTCGCTCTGCTCACGCGTTTAAAAAAACGTATCGAGTGTTAATCATATGAGAAAGTAGTCCCTTCTTCGTGCTGACATTTCCATAATTCGTCGTTTCGATATCTTGAACCTTTTATGAGATACGACGATTTTTACGACCACTTGATTCCCGAAACGCAGGAAAGGTTCGGACGCGCCGCGAGCGACCCGTCAGCGGATATAACCACCAATATCTCAAGAATGAAAGGAGAGATCATTCCGGTCTCAACTTTAAATACGATTTAGTTATATCGGTTACATTTCCTACGCAATAATGTATGCCCTTAAATGAACTATACGGAAAGTCTACACAATGTGATTTGCAAATTGTTAAGAATTTCGTGCAGCCACTTACTCAATTTTGTGCAGCACAGTAACTATGACGAATAAAGAAAATAAATCAGACCTTTATCGTTTAAAGATATGAAGCTATAGGTTGCGGAAGAATCAAATTTTTTCACGGAATAGTTTTCTTAAAATCGGATGTTGAGTAATTCATAGCTGCCGTCGCGTCCGCTCCACTGCTTTGCCGAGAAGACACGTGGCTGTCTCTCTGTGTCGCGCGTGCTGCAGCGACAAGATTCAAACACATTTGAATTCAAACGTCGCCAGTTGCAGCGCGAGGCATGCAGCGATACAAATGTCGCTTACGTAGGACCCTTCCGTAACTACATTGCGGTTGTGTTTTGTCACCAGCAGCTGTCGCGCGCTGTCGCTCGCTCCTGTCGCTCGCGTAGGACAAGGTCTTAGAGATTCACAGCTTTTCACTCGTTTTATTAGTGCTGGCCACTGTTGTGTCTTCAGCACCTTTATCTACTTGAAAATGATGGAAATTGCAATCGTGGAAAATGAAATAAACAGTAGAGTGAATAGTGAATATGATGTTATTTAAAAAATTCAATGAGACTTAGTTCCTGCACAAATGTAACAGCAGAAAATTTCATTCTTCAGTTTTTCAATTGGGAAACAGAAACAGAGGTAGAATGCACTGTTTCTGTACACTTGCATTAGTGGAATACTGCAGCGAGTGTCCTGTTTCCTGAAAAAGGAGACGCCTGTTCAGCGATCAAGATACTGAAACGGCAATGCATATAGTTCTACGCAGCTCCGACGTTTTTTGAAATTGGAGTTCTTACATGCAACTAGAACTCTGAGAATATTCCTCCTGTCTTACTGGTCTTGTAAATCATGTAGAACATTTCTCTTGTGTTTTGTTCTCCGAAGGAGCTTAATAATTCTGGAGGAATTTCGTTTATCCCAGCTGCGTGGTTTAGACTTATGTACTAAAGTTCTTGGCCGCTCGGGATTAGCCGAGCGGTCTCAGGCGCTGCAGTCATGGACTGTGTAGCTGCTCCCGGCGGAGGTTCGAGTGCTCCCTTGGGCATGCGTGTGTGTGTTTGTCCTTAGGATAATTTAGATTAAGTAGTGTGTTGCTTAGGGAACGATGACCTTAGCAGTTAAGTCCAATAAGATTTCACACACTTTTTTTTTAATTCTTCTAGCGGTATTGCGCCGACAATCCCAATTTCATCTTCTCACTTTTCTCGTTTCGTAATGTAGTTATACGTCCTCTATGAAACCCTTCTACGTATTCCTTTCACCCTTCAGCCATCGTTTCTTCTTGTTTACTGCCTTGTCATCGCACTGCGCGATCAGTCTGCAGCTGCTTGTGTTTTCTTCAAAGGTTTCCATAATTTCCCCTAAGCGGCAACTATGTTTCCTGTTGTCCGCTAGCCATAGCAGCTTTATTTTTTCGGTGTTTTTAGGCACATGCACTTTACTCTCTTTCTATGTTGACGATTTTTTTATTGTCTCGTTCCATCATTCAATTTGGCAACTGTGTTACAAGGATTTTTGATGGGACTTGCCTTTTTGCTCAATTTTTTTCCTTGCAACCTTCACTAAACCATCTTTGAAAGTACCAGTTCTTCGCTTATTATAAACGTTTCTGTTCCGGCGTAACGTCAAGCGCCGACACGTCGGCCAGGAAGTTACAGCAGAGAGGGCTGCGAGGCGACGCCAGCCAACAGGACGCTGACCGTCCCCTCTGTAGGACTACAGCGAGAGAGTGGCGCCATCTGCACCAAGAGGATACACGCGCCGCGGCCCGAGTCGGAGTCCAGGTGGCCTACGACTTCCGCAGCAGTGACTTAAAACAGTATTCCTTCTCTTGTGCTACGAATTGTGTCTACTGAAGAGAATGCTTATGTTTCATGACGCTCTTTGCTTGCGACGTCTCATTGAACATTTATCAAAGCTAAGTATTGTCTTTCATCTTACTGTAATAAACTTCACTAGTACGATTTGCTTGAGTTGTTGTTTAGCGATCCGAGAAGGCAGGCTTCCTAGGCACCCTGTATCCGACGAGTGGGCAGGACACAACACTCTGCACTATTTCATTTTATTACTTCACTAGCTGACCTGACAGACTTCGTCCTGTCAAAAAGATTTGTAATATGGCAGTTTTTTTGCCTATGTATTTAAAAAAATTCTCCTGAACAGAACCGTCACCCTGGTGATAGGGCGTTGTGAATAAAAAATAATTAAATAAAACATTTATAAGGATTTAAAAGTAAGTAATCGCTTTATTGTTAATCATGTGAATCATAATTATTATTATTATCATTGTAGTGCTTTGTGGTATACGATGTTTTTTGTTTGATTACCTGGCGCATAGATAAACAAATCTGTTGGTTTTCCAACACGGGAACAGGCAACATACAATTGACCATGTGAGAAACATGGGTTTTCTAGATTAATACCACAAACACTTAATGATTGCCCCTGGAACTTGTTTATAGTCATAGCAAAAGCAAGCCGCACTGGAAACTGTAGTCGTTTAAACTCAAATGGCACATCAGTCGGAATCATTGGGATGCGCGGTATGAGAACATCTTCTCCTTTATACTTTCCTTTGAGTATAGTTGCTTCTATCACATTGTTTAGTAATTTTTTTATCGCTAACCGTGTACCGTTGCAAAGACGCGGTTGGTTGATATTTCGCAACATTATAACCACCGATCCAACCTTTAATTGAAGATTGTGAGGTGGCAATCCTGGCAAATCCAGAGAGTTTAAAAATTCCTGTGGATAGTTGACTACATCATCTTGATTAGTAGCCGAATCAACTGATTTATATATCCTCAATTCGCCTGTAATTTGTTCTTGAATTTTGAAATTTAATTCATTTACATCTATGTTTTTTGCAGCCAGTATAGCTCGTTCGCTCAACCAATCATGGTTTCTGTAATTTTGAGAAACATCTGGAAACACCTTCTGAATAAGTTCATCTTTTCATCGAGTTAACTGACAAAAACTTTGAGGAAAGTTAATGCAGCCAGTCAACATGTCTATAGGAAATTTGCCATTACCAATGTCAATGAGTTGTTTAGAGAATATGTTTCCAGATTGGTCATTTCGCAACTCGACATGCATATTCTTGCTTAAATGAAGTACTTTGACATGTTTCCACAAATTGGAGGACTTTAGACATGCATTGAGTTCATCAGCTGGCGTTGATCGTGGAATCACTGGCAATGTTTGACGAAAATCTCCTGCTAATAAAATCATTGCACCACCAAATCGGTTATTATTGCTCCGTAGATCTTTTAAGGTTCTGTCAAAAGCCTCCAAAGATTTTTTATGTGCCATCGTGCATTCATCCCAAACAATCAATTTACATTGCTGCAAAACCTTTGCCATTGCAGAATTCTTCGAAACGTTGCAGGTTGGAGTTTCATTGCTTTGCATATTTAATGGCAATTTTAGTGCTGAATGGGCTGTTCGACCACCTTCAAGCAAAGTTGCTGCGATTCCCGACGAAGCGAGTGCAAGTGCAATTTTATTTTGTGAGCGAATTGTTGCTAATATTAATGAAATCAAAAAAGTTTTTCCTGTACCACCAGGTGCATCTAAGAAGTAAATCCCTCCAGTTTCATCATTTGTTACTTTCATAAGAGTTTCAAATACATACTTCTGTTGTTCAGTTAACAGTGGAAGATTTGTTTGAATTAATTCTTTCAAAGCGTTGAGATCATACAGTTTTTCTCGATGCAACTCTTGGTTAAAAGCGTCATGCATTGGACGATTGGGCGCGGTCAGGCCTAATTGAATTAATAGTTTGTTTGACATTATCAAGCACATGTCCTCAATTGAAATCAATGCTTCATTGTAAATTTCTTCACTGATTTGTATATTTGGATTTCCCATTCTATTCCGTATTTGATACAAAATATCATCACACATATAATCTTTGTACTTGATCCACAAATCAATTGGGTGTGATGGGAAGCATGTAGATATGATTATAGAAAAGAATGTTCGTATTTGATGAGCGTGTGATGATATTACAGCATCATTGAGAGTTTGCTCCCAATGAGCGTCATTTTCAAGCAATTGCAAACGTTGACAGGCTTCTCTGTAGGATCCACACAATTCACCATGAACAGTTCGTAACTGTTGGAATGATGTTGGGCCACGTACATTGACTAATAGCAGTCGTAAATAAAAACATTCATCATTGCTTGGATGTACTGAATAAATCCGGCCAATCGCAACGGTGGAATATACATCTGTATATCCTGGAACTGGTTTTCCTTGTTTCCGTCGTATAAATCTCCTTGAGGATTGATTCCAGGTATAATATTTTGGGATTTCAGAATATAGCAATGTTTGTGCGAAATGATCGTTTTGGCATGTCTCAAAAAAACTGGTTAATGTAGTAGATGGTGGCTGAGCAGCTCTTTGTACTGCGTTCTGTGCTGTAAAATACACTCTTTGTCCATTTTCTAAATGCACAGCTAAGTGAACAACAGAAGGGTGTCTCTCATGAATAGGAAAAGAAAATATTCGCCAAACTGCTTCATTACTACTGACATAGCGGCCCATTTGGAATGGGTAACTTCATCATTGGAATTCTCTGCACCAATTCCAATCACAGCCATATCACTCCCTTTGGTTACATATTTGCAAATGTATTTAATAGATTTCACTGAATGGTAAGATTCAACGTTGATGTGTGCTTTGAATGTCTTTGATAAAATGGGTGAATATGGAACAATCCAACGATTATCTATTTCAATATCTTGTTGATTTAATTTGACAATTGTTGATTTTCCATTGTCTGCTGTCGATCTGCGACGACACAATGGATAACCGTCATTACCAGTAATTGTTTCCGATATTAATGTCCGTGGATATCGTTTTGAACATTTACCATCCATCATACACGGTGAATTTTGATTAAGAGTTCCACAGGGACCATGTATCATGTTTTTGATAACTACCTCATGCAATCCAGGATCTACTTGTACATTAGGGATTTCAGCTGATATCACTGCATCAACTTCATTTGGCCTTATCTTTTCAACCAACCAAATCAAAATGTGTGCATGTGGCAATCCTCGTTTCTGCCACTCCACAGAATACATCCAGCAGCGTGTCTCACCAAACACATTTTGTTGTACGATGAAATCCATTAAAGATTTCAACTTTTGTCTAAAGACTCTGGCTGTAATATCATGACGATCAATGGGTGATTGCCCAGGGAATAACTCCTGCTTGATTTCTATCCATTGCGGATTGCATGTAAATGTGATGAACAAATCTGCTGTACCATAATGACGAACATACGACATGGCATCTTGAGCATATTCGTGCATATGCCAAGGGCTTCCGATGTATGTTGCTGGAAGAATAGTCATCCGACCGACATTCTGTGCATTTCCATCAGTATTAATCGCATCTCGAAGGTGAATATACTCTTCAGATCGGAGTTTGGTTTGATTCAACCTGATGAATGTTAATCTCTACGTTTCAATTTTTACATACATGTCAACAACATATTTGTGATATAATCGCCGACATTTCAATATGTGATTTTCTTCATTTTCCCGAATCATTAGGCGGTATGAATAATAGTTCATTGAACTGACTTTTTTGTTGGTTTCAGAACCTGTAAATAGATTTTCTTTTAATAACATTCAAATATAAAATTAAAATACATAATATAATGACTGAGATATTATCGCCATAGCTAAATTAATATTTTAGTTACCTGTAATGGGATTTATCATTTTTATTGAGAAATCGTAGCCATCTTCTCCTTGCCAAAATATAATGGGATATTGCAGTGCATCATATGAGCGGTGTGTTTCCTTTATACGTTGTACTTGATCATTCCGACGATGTAAAACAATATCACGGGATTCCAAGTTTTCTCCAACTACAACGATAGCAACTTCATCAATAGTTGGTGCATTAAAACGTCTTGTATGTTGACTTGCAGGTGTTTTATCAGCTCTGATTACAATTTTGTGATTATCGGATGGCATCAGATCCAGGGCAGTTTTAAACAATATAATCAATTGATTGTGTTGATGAAATAAAGTTTGTAATTGTTCTACAATAGACCTCTTTACTAAATTGTTATGTGCACAACGCAGATCAATTTCTTGTGGTGAATTGCCCATAAAATAAATTTGCAGGAATTTGTTGTCGCTACCTGACACTGGTAACAGTGAACCTGCTCTGTGATATATTTGCCCTTGTATCTGTAAATAAAATAAAATATTATGGTGTGGTATAAATTAATGGATTGTCAGTGATCAAACTTAAATAATATTTGATCTTAAAAAGTATATATTTAGTTTGAACTATTATCTATCAAATATAAAATATAATAAAAGTGTCACTGAAACTGAATCACCATATAATATGATGACTAAGTGATATATAAGTGATTAAGAAATTGAAGATTAGTGACACATCTTAACTTTTGTGACAGAAAATTTTGTTCGCTAAAATAATTATGAGTAACTGCTATAATACATACCTTGAAAGTTGGCATAAAATTTTCCCGAACTACATTTGTTGCCCCAAATGAAGTCATTTGGAAGCAATTGTTATATTGTTGGATATGTGTCAAAAAGTGTATAGAATCTGTTCCTATTCCTGAAACCAATGAGTACAATGGTTCTGGTGGTGGGTCCAATGGTATCAATTTCACTTTACCATTTGCGCAACACAATCCATTGGCTTCGTTTTTGTATTTTAATGCCTTACAGTGTGAGCAAACCGAGTTCATAGAACCAATAACAACACATTGGTAGTTACTGTAGTCAATTGACACATCGTAACTGAAAGCAGCTCGATTCAAACTTGCGCGATTATTAGTTGAATGTCGCGCTCGCGCTTCACGCGTTTGTGATATCCGAATTCTTTCACGTTCATTTCCGTCGTCACGTTCTTGTGCCGTACGATTAGATCGGTAATTAGCTTGGTTTGTAGCATTTCTGGTTCTTCTACCTAAATTGCTTCGTCTTATAGGAGGCATATCAAATATAAATTAGTTTTTCACTATATAGTTATTAGTTTTTCACTAATCACGAACTAAACAAACACTAACTAAGTAAACACTCTGCACAAAACACGAATTTGTTTCGTGTATCAGTTGACAAAAGCAAACTCAGTAGATTAGGTCACAGACAACTTTTTTTTTTTTTTTTAATTTTATATGACTTGAAGTCAAATCCTTTTAAGCCGTACGAATTGTAACGCGATTTTTGTTTGACTGATGTAATGACGTGGAAACTGATGCATTTTATCTCGCGTGCCGAAACTAATACAAAAGAAACGCGAGTTTCGGAACGCGACATTAAACTTCTCCAACTATGTATTCTGTGCTCCAACGCACAGACGCACATTGTTTTGATAGATATGGTCTTTGACGTTAGGAACACACCTACATTGCTTAGACAACAGTGAGTGCTTGTAATTTAATATGAACTTTATACCATAGCAATAAAGCTCAAATTGACTACGTTTTAGTTACAAATCATTTGTATAGGAAAAAGAAAAGGGCTATTTTTAGGGTTTTTCCAGCAATAATTCTAATTTTTCTCGCCGTAAAAACCATCCTTGAACTTCAACGAACATTTTAAAAAAAGATTTGGCCACATTGGTCGAGGCGTTGTTGAGTTATGCGCTTACCAACACATTTTGCGATTCATTTTAATATGAACTTTATACCATAGCAATAAAGCTCAAATTGACTACGTTTTAGTTACAAATCATTTGTATAGGAAAAAGAAAAGGGCTATTTTTGGGGTTTTTCCAGCAATAATTCTAATTTTTCTCGCCGTAAAAACCATCCTTGAACTTCAACGAACATTTTAAAAAAAGATTTGGCCAAATTGGTCGAGGCGTTGTTGAGTTATGCGCTTACCAACACATCTTGCGATTCATTTTTATATTATAGATAATGTTCCCTTGGAACTCACAAGTAATGGTTGTTTGAACTTCTCCATCTCCTGTATTATCTAATTCATTTTAATTCCTTCAACTTTATTGTATATTTGATAACTAATAAACTGTAGTTGAAGAGTAAATGCCGGCCTGAATGGCCGTGCGGTTCTAGGCTTACAGTCTGGAACCGAGCGACCGCTACGGTCCTGCCTCGGGCATGGATGTGTGTGATGTCCTTAGATTAGTTAAGTTTAATTAGTTCTAAGTTCTAGGCGACTGATGACCTCAGAAGTTAAGTCGCATAGTGATCAGAGCCATTCGAACCCATTTGAAGACAAAATCTGTCAACTGAAAAATTTTGCGGTTTAAAATCTAGTTTCTTAAAATCTATCCTAAAATTATGTGAGCTACCAATAGATTCGGTGCCTCGTGGTATTTTCCCCATGCAAAGTCTTATTTCGAAATGATTAAATTGATCTCAGTCAAATTCCACCAGATGCCTCTCGTTTCCTTTCACCCTAGTCCATGCTTCCCTATTATTTAGTCCTTCCCTTTCGTTTCCTACTATCGAAATAAAGTCCACCATTTCAAATTCTTGTCTCACACTAGATACTGAATATTTTGGTTTCTCAGTCTACGGAGCTACTGGACTAGTATTTCTGTATTGCCGTGGTGAGTGGTGGCTTTGGGCCTATCTTGGCTACCATAATGCGTTCACTGTGCTGTTGGTAATAATTAACACTCGTTTCTAGTTTCTTATTCATTCTTAGATATTCTCCTTCACTATCCCTAATGATTGTGTGTTAATAACACTAGACAAGGAATCCTGTTCTTCCGGCCATCCAGATTCACTCATCTCGTTTCTCTTTCCTAGTTCTCTAAGCTACCTTCACGATTGAGGCAACTAACTGTGGTGTCACCGCCAGACACAACACTTGCTAGGTGGTAGCCTTTAAATCGACCGCGGTCCATTAGTATACGTCGGACCCGCGTGTCGCCACTGTCAGTAATTGCAGACCGAGCGCCACCACACGACAGGTCTATACAGACGTCCTGGCACTCGCCCCAGTTGTACAGCCGACGTTCATAGGAATGGTTCACTGACAATAACGCTCTCATTTGACGAGACGATAGTTAGCATAGCCTTCAGCTACATTTGCTACGACCTAGCAAGGCGCCGTATTCAATTGATATTTATTATGTGAAGCATGTATCATCAAGAGCGATGTTCTACAAATGTGGATTAAAGTTAAGTATTACAAGATTTCCGTAATTTATTGCAATTCTCAAGACATTGTCCTGTTCCAGACGAGGATGGGATACAATTTGTAGTGGCGTAGCAAGACAGCCACGCCACTCGGAAGTAGCCGAAAGCCACGCGTTAAGCTCACGCAGATTTGCGTGAGGTCTGGAACAGGACAATGTCTTGAGAATTCCAATAAAGGACGAAAATCTTGTAATACTTAACTTTAATCCACATTTGTAGAACATCGCTCTTGATGGTACATGCTTCACATAGTAAATATCAATTGAATACGGCACCCTGCTAGGTCGTAGCAAATGTAGCTGAAGGCTATGCTAACTATCGTCTCGTCAAATGAGAGCGTTATTGTCAGTGAACCATTCCTATGAACGTCGGCTGTACAACTGGGGCGAGTGCCAGGACGTCTCTATAGACCTGCCGTGTGGTGGCGCTCGGTCTGCAATTACTGACAGTGGCGACACGCGGGTCCGACGTATACTAATGGACCGCGGCCGATTTAAAGGCTACCACCTAGCAAGTGTGGTGTCTGGCGGTGACACCACACTACCTGTCTACGCTCCACACCGTAGAGCGTCAGATTTGTTGCTTCATGTGTCAACATCGCTCTGGTCAGTTCCTGGCCTGACTTTCTTGTAGAGGACAGCATTCCACTCAGCAGGATACCGTAACTGTGAGGTGTAGGAGAGCTGCGAGGCCTTGAGAAGTATAACGCCTGCAGTTTAGGACTGCTTTCAGCTCTTCGCAGTACCGGTGTAGCAGGCGAGTTTTAAAATGATATAAGGCTGGATCAGTCAGTTTTTCGTAGTTTTGTCTACATAAGTACTGAAAAGTACTGCTGCCCCTCTTCTGGAATTTTATGTCAGCCTGGCTTATCCACGAATACGCTTAGGAGCTAGTTGCGGACAAAAACATTACATATTTTAATTTTAAATAAAACGAGAAAATTTGAAGACCGTCCACTACACTTCAAATTTGTTTGCCTTGGTGGAAAGTTAACTTCTAATCACCCCATGTGTGTCACTGCATGGAGTTGGTGGTAAGTTATCCTTCGAGCACCTGAATGATGAGCAGTCCTTAGTCCAACCTTGTTTACTTTAGACAATTGACTGATACCTAGCATACAGTATTATTTCACCAATGCCACCAACACTGCCACTTTACCGACTACAGTTTGGTCTGAAGATTGTTATGCTGCTAAATTCGGGTCACCGAAATCAAATAATAATCTTTCTTGACTGTTTCAACTTCATTCTTTGATAGACATACGTCTGAAACTCTTTAGTCGCGTCATTTCCTGGACCTCTGCGATCCCTTACCTTACAGACATAAGTACCGTTCTTTCAGTACCTGCAACACAGTCGGTCTGAAGCGAATGTATAGCAGCTCGGCTTAAGATTTTTCTAATTGCAAATGATAAATTTTTTCTTCTTTATTTTCATTCTCTTCTTTTGACGCTATATGTAATACATCTTTGACGGTTTAGAATTATTTTTTGTCCTGCAGTATGAAATGTAACCGCGTTTTACTTTATTCATTTTGCTACACGAATCAATTATTAATGGAGAATGCAAACATTTGAACTTCTTTCTGATCTGACTTGTAATGCTTCTGTTATATGCAGCATGCAAAACTAAAAACACTATACAGAGCTGTTATACGAAATGTTATGCATGAGAAATATCGATAGCAGTTGTCAAGCAGAGAGAGTCAATGTGTGTGTTCTGTGACGTGTACACAGGGGTGCGCTGCGTAACGTGATAGTACCGCTTCAGGTAGAAGCACACGCAAAACTTGTGGATGGGTTCTTGTGTCTCACACACATTTCGGCTGGACATTAATGTGAACTGTTAAACTGAATACTGCGAGCTTCGTGGGGTACTATAAACAGCAGTGACCACGCATACACGAGTGGACAGAAGTCATCACCATTGGAACAAAATCGTTTGCTTCTAATGGAGTTACACAACTTAAATTCCTGTTATATTTACAATTTCATGATGTCCTGCACATGATAAAACATTAACGGTCTTTTTAGAAACATTTGAAGTGTTTCACATATGTGAAACTGGCTCGTTAAATTGTGAACTTACAAAGATGGTATGCATGCTAAAAACAGACGGACTTTAACTTAGGAAATGGTGAGTTAAAGTGAATTTTACACCACATCAAAACTGTGTACAGAACAATAATAAAAATAGGATCATGTGTGTAATGAACGTTATGGTCGCACACATTCGATCGTGGATCTATGCAGCAACAATTAGTCCTGGAAGACTGTAAGCAAAGGAATACGGCAGAGGATAACAATACTGTCAGGAGAGTCACATGATAACCAAGAGGATGTAACCACTGCAGTACACAACTGGTGGCAGTGATTTAACTACACCGCGACAGCCAACGAGCTGTCGTTGATGTAGCAACCCACCGGCCTCGTACAGATAAGCTGCAACAGAAAGCGCTCTCTCTCTCTCCATGTTATCAGATGGTAATTTTGTATTCTTGTGATGAATTTTCGCCATCTTTGCTCGTACTTTAAATACACGTAGTTTCGGTTAAGATTGTGTGCAATCAGTGGTGACATTTCTGATACCAGTATTAATGCTAGTCATTGTCATTTACCAGCTCTAGCGGGTGTGTTTACTTATATGTGCTCAGTGGTTCCATTAAACAGATTTACGTATTTGATTATGGAATGTGGTAAAATATGGCCTCCGTCGTTAGCTTCCGGGCTCTGACCAATAGAAGCAAGGCTACTCGCTCGCTGTTGGTGCACCGCACAAACTTTACGTTCTACAGCTGTCTAACTACATCAACTATGTTTACATTCTGTAGACCATCAAAGCCATGGGTGACGTTACATGTTTTTGCATCAACAACTGAGCAAGTTTACAATTTCTTCGATTATTGTTTTAAAAATTATTTATTGGTTTTGTAACTTATATTCTAGCCATTCCACTTCTTTTGCTACTAAAATGATACGTGCCGTACGTGCAGTATCGACTGACTAGTATTCATTTGTCACTTTCTCCTTGATAAAATTATCCACAGATAAATCTTTTCCTGCGAGCGAAAGGCATTCTTTACATATAAACTGTGTAGAAACGATGTGATGTAAAACATTACAACAAGTAGAGAATACATTACATTTCTACACTTAAATATAAAATAATGAACAGAATTAAAGGTGTACTAAATACATACACTTATCATTAGACATGTACATATACATAAGGAAAGAGCACATTGAAGGTCTCTGTGGAGAAGGGGACTTACCGGTTACTGTGATAGAAGAAGAAACTGGAGTCCATGGAGATGACATAGAGGGTCCAGCATCACAGTCAGAATTTGAAAGGTCTCTGGAAGTGAGATCAAATAAGGCAGAAGGGATATTTAACATTCCATCGGAAAGTGTCGTTTCTGTTTGCCTTATTGGGTATTTATTTCAGTTGCCTTGATCACTACACATTAGCAGTAATATCTACTTATGGTCCAAGTTTCGTGGAGGTATGTTTCTTCGCAGTGACACATTATGCAAAAGTTATTTCGTCCTCGCGGCTTATACACCAGTGAAATAGGACTGAGAAAAAACATTAGAACAGTTGAAAGAAACGGGCGTCCATTTCTAGTACGACGAAGAAGGGTATAGTGCTTTACGGATATGTTAAGCGAGATGGGATGGAAGTAATCGAAACAAAAGCGTTTCTGGTTGTGGCTAGATATTTTCTCAATGTTGCTATCGCTTACACTCTCGTCTCAGTGCCAAAATATTTTGTTGACTCCCATCTACAATGGATGATATAACGATAGTAACATAACAAGGGAAATGAGATGTTGCAAGGACAGATCTAGGTGCTCATTTTTCCCACGTGCTGTTTGAGTGTGGAACGGTCAAGAAATAGTCTGAAAGTAGTCATATGTTTCCTCTGGCAGTTAAGTGTGATTCGAAGGGTAATAGTGCAGATGTGCAGTTATGTGCTTCTCTCTTGTACTGTGGGACAGACGTTTGCAAATCGCCTCTTGTACTGTGGGGCAGTGGTTTGCAAATGTTTTATCTTATAATCATTAGATAAAGTTTGCACATGAAACGTTGTTCTAATATTTGAAAGCTATCCATGACTTAATTGAATGAAACCCTGAACTGTGATAAGTGATACACGAATTAAATTGCTTAGTGAATAAGTAACACTCTGTATCTTGTCTTACTGAAAGCTAAGTCGTTCTGTGTCCCTGAAAAAAAAAACCATGAGTGCAGCGATTGCTCTGTGAGCGCAGTCCTGTAAAACGAAATCTCGGTTTGCGTTCAACCTACCTTGTAAGCTGAAAGAAAAGGCATTTACATTTCTTAATACACTACTGGCCATTAAGATTGCTACACCAACAAGAAATGCAGATGATGAGCGGGTATTCATTGGACAAATAAATTATACTAGAACTGACATGTCATTACATTTTCACGCAATTTGGATGCATATATCCTGAGATATCAGTACGTAGGACAACCGCCTCTGGCCGTAATAACGGCCTAGACACGCCTGGGCATTGAGTGAAACACAGCTTGGATGGCGTGTACAGGTACAGCTACCCATGCAGCTTCAACACGATACCACAGTTCACCAAGAGTAGTGACTGGCGTATTGTGACGAGCCAGTTGCTCGGCCACCGTTGACCAGACGTTTTCAATTGGTGAGAGATATGGAGAATGTGCTGGTCAGGGCAGCAGTAGAACATTTTCTGTATCCAGAAAGGCCCGTACAGGACCTGCAACATGCGATCGCGCATTATCCTGCTGCTATGTAGGGTTTCGCAGGGATTGAATGAAGGGTAGAGCCACGGGTCGTAACACATCTGAAATGTAACGTGCACTGTTCAAAGTGCCGTCAATGGGAACAAGAGTTGATCGAAACGTGTAACCAGTGGCACCCCATACCATCACGCTGGGTGATAAGCCAGTATGGCGATGACGAATACACGCCTACAATGCGCGCCGGCCGCGATGTCGCCAAACCCGGATGCGACCATCATGATGCTGTAAACAAAACCTGGATGCATTCGAAAAAATGTCGTTTTCCCTTTCGTGCACCCAAGTTCGTCATTGAGTACACCATCACAGGCGCTCCTGTCTGTGGTGCAGCGTCAAGGATAACCACAGCTATTGTATCCGAGCTGATGGTCCATGCTGCTGCAAACGTCATCGAACTATTCGTTCAGATGGTTATTGTCTTGCAAACGTAACTGTATCGAGACGTGGCTGCACGATCCGTTTCAGCCATGCGGATAAGATGACTGTCATCTCGACTGCTAGTGATACGAGGCCGTTGGGATCCAGCACGGCGTTCCGTATTACAATCCTGAACCCACCGATTCCATATTCTGCTAACGGTCATTGGATCTCGAGCAACGCGGGCTGCAATGTCGCGATACGATAAACCGCAATCGAGATAGCCTACAATCCGACCTTTATCAAAGTCGGAAACGTGATGGTACGCATTTCTTCTCCTTACACGAGGCATCACAACAACGTTTCACCAGGCAATGCCGGTCAACTGCTGTTTGTGTATGAGAAATCGTTGGAAACTTTCCTCATGTCAGCACGTTGTAGGTGTCGCTACTGGCGCCAACCTTGTGTGAATGCTCTGAAAAGTTAATCATTTGCATATCACAGCATCTTCATCCTGTCTGTTAAATTTCGCATCTGTAACACGTCATCTTAATGGTGTAGCAATTTTAATGTCCAGTAGTGTACATTGTACAAGTATAAATAAAGAATTCATTGTATTAAACACTACTGATAATATGAAGTGGAAGGAAATAGCAGGTGCTACATTTGCACGTGCCTACACGCAAGCCGCCACTGAATGCCTGCAGAGTTACTCTAGACTATGTGACAAACTGATATTCTCCCAGTCTGTAAGTACATCATGATTCTTAGACAAAGAAGTCCACTGGACGACATACGAAGCAGACAGTACAAGTTCACCTCAGATCGTTGCTGATGGCTTGATGTGAATTGCCTTTATGTAATTGTTTAATACGGTTACGCTAGTTATCACTTACCGCAGAAATTTTTTATTTGCATTTTACGTTTGAGTATTCTCAATGACAACAATTAAAAATCACAAATACCCTTTTTTCATTTTCACAATTTCGCTGCTATTTGGGGTGAGCTGGCTGCACTGATGTATCTGTTCTTCATTCGTATAGGTAACTAGCTGACCCGACAGACTTCGTCCTGTCAAAAAGATTTGTAATATGGCAGTTTTTTTGTCTACGTATTTAAAAAAATTCTCCTGAACAGAACCGTCACCCTGGTGATAGGGCGTTGTGAATAAAAAATAATTAAATAAAACATATATAAGGATTTAAATGTAAGTAATCGCTTTATTGTTAATCATGTGAATCATAATTATTATTATTATCATTGTACTGCTTTGTGGTATACGATGTTTTTTGTTTGATTACCTGGCGCATAGATAAACAAATCTGATGGTTTTCCAACACGGGAACAGGCAACATACAATTGACCATGTGAGAAACATGGGTTTTCTAGATTAATACCACAAACACTTAATGATTGCCCCTGGAACTTGTTTATAGTCATAGCAAAAGCAAGCTGCACTGGAAACTGTAGTCGTTTAAACTCAAATGGCACATCAGTCGGAATCATTGGGATGCGCGGTATGAGAACATCTTCTCCTTTATACTTTCCTTTGAGTATAGTTGCTTCTATCACATTGTTTAGTAATTTTTATATCGCTAACCGTGTACCGTTGCAAAGACGCGGTTGGTTGATATTTCGCAACATTATAACCACCGATCCAACCTTTAATTGAAGATTGTGAGGTGGCGATCCTGGCAAATCCAGCGAGTTTAAAAATTCCGGTGGATAGTTGACTACATCATCTTGATTAGTAGCCGAATCAACTGATTTATATATCCTCAATTCGCCTGTAATTTGTTCTTGAATTTTGAAATTTAATTCATTTACATCTATGTTTTTTGCAGCCAGTATAGCTCGTTCGCTCAACCAATCATGGTTTCTGTAATTTTGAGAAACATCTGGAAACACCTTCTGAATAAGTTCATCTTTTCATCGAGTTAACTGACAAAAACTTTGAGGAAAGTTAATGCAGCCAGTCAACATGTCTATAGGAAATTTGCCATTACCAATGTCAATGAGTTGTTTAGAGAATATGTTTCCAGATTGGTCATTTCGCAACTCGACACGCATATTCTTGCTTAAATGAAGTACTTTGACATGTTTCCACAAATTGGAGGACTTTAGACATGCATTGAGTTCATCAGCTGGCGTTGATCGTGGAATCACTGGCAATGTTTGACGAAAATCTCCTGCTAATAAAATCATTGTACCACCAAATCGGTTATTATTGCTCCGTAGATCTTTTAAGGTTCTGTCTAAAGCCTCCAAAGATTTTTTATGTGCCATCGTGCATTCATCCCAAACAATCAATTTACATTGCTGCAAAACCTTTGCCATTGCAGAGTTCTTCGAAACGTTGCAGGTTGGAGTTTCATTGCTTTGCATATTTAATGGCAATTTTAGTGCTGAATGGGCTGTTCGACCACCTTCAAGCAAAGTTGCTGCGATTCCCGACGAAGCGAGTGCAAGTGCAATTTTATTTTGTGAGCGAATTGTTGCTAATATTAATGAAATCAAAAAAGTTTTTCCTGTACCACCAGGTGCATCTAAGAAGTAAATCCCTCCAGTTTCATCATTTGTTACTTTCATAAGAGTTTCAAATACATACCTCTGTTGTTCAGTTAACAGTGGAAGATTTGTTTGAATTAATTCTTTCAAAGCGTTGAGATCATACAGTTTTTCTCGATGCAACTCTTGGTTAAAAGCGTCATGCATTGGACGATTGGGCGCGGTCAGGCCTAATTGAATTAATAGTTTGTTTGACATTATCAAGCATATGTCCTCAATTGAAATCAATGCTTCATTGTAAATTTCTTCACTGATTTGTATATTTGGATTTCCCATTCTATTCCGTATTTGATACAAAATATCATCACACATATAATCTTTGTACTTGATCCACAAATCAATTGGGTTTGATGGGAAGCATGTAGATATGATTATACAAAACAATGTTCGTATTTGATGAGCGTGTGATGATATTACAGCATCATTGAGAGTTTGCTCCCAATGAGCGTCATTTTCAAGCAATTGCAAACGTTGACAGGCTTCTCTGTAGGATCCACACAATTAACCATGAACAGTTCGTAAGTGTTGGAATGATGTTGGGCCACGTACATTGACTAATAGCAGTCGTAAATAAAAATATTCATCATTGCTTGGATGTACTGAATAAATCCGGCCAATCGCATCAGTGGAATATACATCTGTATATCCTGGAACTGGTTTTCCTTGTTTCCGTCGTATAAATCTCCTTGAGGATTGATTCCAGTTATAATATTTTGGCATTTCAGAATATAGCAATGTTTGTGCGAAATGATCGTTTTGGCATGTCTCAAAAAAACTGGTTAATGTAGTAGATGGTGGCTGAGCAGCTCTTTGTACTGCGTTCTGTGCTGTAAAATACACTCTTTGTCCATTTTCTAAATGCACAGCTAAGTGAACAACTGAAGGGTGTCTCTCATGAATAGGAAAAGAAAATATTCGCCAAACTGCTTCATTACTACTGACATACGGCCCATTTGGTATTGGGTAACTTCATCATTGGAATTCTCTGCACCAATTCCAATCACAGCCATATCACTCCTTTTGGTTACATATTTGCAAATGTATTTAATAGATTTCACTGAATGGCAAGATTCAATGTTGATGTGTGCTTTGAATGTCTTTGATAAAATGGGTGAATATGGAACAATCCAACGATTATCTATTTCAATATCTTGTTGATTTAATTTGACAATTGTTGATTTTCCATTGTCTGCTGTCGATCTGCGACGATACAATGGATAACCGTCATTACCAGTAATTGTTTCCGATATTAATGTCCGTGGATATCGTTTTGAACATTTACCATCCATCATACACGGTGAATTTTGATTAAGAGTTCCACAGGGACCATGTATCATGTTTTTGATAACTACCTCATGCAATCCAGGATCTACTTGTACATTAGGGATTTCAGCTGATATCACTGCATCAACTTCATTTGGCCATATCTTTTCAACCAACCAAATCAAAATGTGTGCATGTGGCAATCCTCGTTTCTGCCACTCCACAGAATACATCCAGCAGCGTGTCTCACCAAACACATTATGTTGTATGATGAAATCCATTAAAGATTTCAACTTTTGTCTAAAGACTCTGGCTGTAATATCATGACGATCAATGGGTGATTGCCCAGGGAATAACTCCTGCTTGATTTCTATCCATAGCGGATTGCATGTAAATGTGATGAACAAATCTGCTGTACCATAATGACGAACATACGACATGGCATCTTGAGCATATTCGTGCATATGCCGAGGGCTTCCGATGTATGTTGCTGGAAGAATAGTCATCCGACCGACATTCTGTGCATTTCCATCAGTATTAATCGCATCTCGAAGGTGAATATACTCTTCAGATCGGAGTTTGGTTTGATTCAACCTGATGAATGTTAATCTCTCCATTTCAATTTTTACATACATGTCAACAACATATTTGTGATATAATCGCCGACATTTCAATATGTGATTTTCTTCATTTTCCCGAATCATTAGGCGGTATGAATAATAGTTCATTGAACTGACTTTTTTGTTGGTTTCAGAACCTGTAAATAGATTTTCTTTTAATAACATTCAAATATAAAATTAAAATACATAATATAATGACTGAGATATTATCGCCATAGCTAAATTAATATTTTAGTTACCTGTAATGGGATTTATCATTTTTATTGAGAAATCGTAGCCATCTTCACCTTGCCAAAATATAATGGGATATTGCAGTGCATCATATGAGCGGTGTGTTTCCTTTATACGTTGTAATTGATCATTCCGACGATGTAAAACAATATCACGGGATTCCAAGTTTTCTCCAACTACAACGATAGCAACTTCATCAATAGTTGGTGCATTAAAACGTCTTGTATGTTGACCTGCAGGTGTTTTATCAGCTCTGATTACAATTTTGTGATTATCGGATGGCATCAGATCCAGGGCAGTTTTAAACAATATAATCAATTGATTGTGTTGATGATATAAAGTTTGTAATTGTTCTACAATAGACCTCTTTACTAAATTGTTATGTGCACAACGCAGATCAATTTCTTGTGGTGAATTGCCCATAAAATAAATTTGCAGGAATTTGTTGTCGCTATCTGACACTGGTAACAGTGAACCTGCACTGTGATATATTTGCCCTTGTATCTGTAAATAAAATAAAATATTATGGTGTGGTATAAATTAATGGATTGTCAGTGATCAAACTTAAATAATATTTGATCTTAAAAAGTATGTATTTAGTTTGAACTAATATCTATCAAATATAAAATATAATAAAAGTGTCACTGAAACTGAATCACCATATAATATGATGACTAAGTGATATATAAGTGATTAAGAAATTGAAGATTAGTGACACATCTTAACTTTTGTGACAGAAAATTTTGTTCGCTAAAATAATTATGAGTAACTGCTATAATACATACCTTGAAAGTTGGCATAAAATTTTCCCGAACTACATTTGTTGCCCCAAATGAAGTCATTTGAAAGCAATTGTTATATTGTTGGATATGTGTCAAAAAGTGTATAGAATCTGTTCCTATTCCTGAAACCAATGAGTACAATGGTTCTGGTGGTGGGTCCAATGGTATCAATTTCACTTTACCATTTGCGCAACACAATCCATTGGCTTCGTTTTTGTATTTTAATGCCTTACAGTGTGAGCAAACCGAGTTCATAGAACCAATAACAACACATTGGTAGTTACTGTAGTCAATTGACACATCGTAACTGAAAGCAGCTCGATTCAAACTTGCGTGATTATTAGTTGAATGTCGCGCTCGCGCTTCACGCGTTTGTGATATCCGAATTCTTTCACGTTCATTTCCGTCGTCACGTTCTTGTGCCGTACGATTAGATCGGTAATTAGCTTGGTTTGTAGCATTTCTGGTTCTTCTACCTAAATTGCTTCGTCTTATAGGAGGCATATCAAATATAAATTAGTTTTTCACTATATAGTTATTAGTTTTTCACTAATCACGAACTAAACAAACACTAACTAAGTAAACACTCTGCACAAAACACGAATTTGTTTCGTGTATCAGTTGACAAAAGCAAACTCAGTAGATTAGGTCACAGACAACTTTTTTTTTTTTTTTAATTTTATATGACTTGAAGTCAAATCCTTTTAAGCCGTACGAATTGTAACGCGATTTTTGTTTGACTGATGTAATGACGTGGAAACTGATGCATTTTATCTCGCGTGCCGAAACTAATACAAAAGAAACGCGAGTTTCGGAACGCGACATTAAACTTCTCCAACTATGTATTCTGTGCTCCAACGCACGCACGCACATTGTTTTGATAGATATGATCTTTGACGTTAGGAACACACCTACATTGCTTAGACAACAGTGAGTGCTTGTAATTTAATATGAACTTTATACCATAGCAATAAAGCTCAAATTGACTACGTTTTAGTTACAAATCATTTGTATAGGAAAAAGAAAAGGGCTATTTTTAGGGTTTTTCCAGCAATAATTCTAATTTTTCTCGCCGTAAAAACAATCCTTGAACTTCAACGAACATTTTAAAAAAAGATTTGGCCAAATTGGTCGAGGCGTTGTTGAGTTATGCGCTTACCAACACATTTTGCGATTCATTTTAATATGAACTTTATACCATAGCAATAAAGCTCAAATTGACTACGTTTTAGTTACAAATCATTTGTATAGGAAAAAGAAAATGGCTATTTTTAGGGTTTTTCCAGCAATAATTCTAATTTTTCTCGCCGTAAAAACCATCCTTGAACTTCAACGAACATTTTAAAAAAAGATTTGGCCAAATTGGTCGAGGCGTTGTTGAGTTATGCGCTTACCAACACATTTTGCGATTCATTTTTATATTATAGATAATGTTCCCTTGGAACTCACAAGTAATGGTTGTTTTAACTTCTCCATCTCCTGTATTATCTAATTCATTTTAATTCCTTCAACTTTATTGTATATTTGATGACTAATAAACTGTAGTTGAAGAGTAAATGCCGGCCGGAATGGCCGTGCGGTTCTAGGCGCTACAGTCTGGAACCGAGCGACCGCTACGGCCCTGCCTCGGGCATGGATGTGTGTGATGTCCTTAGATTAGTTAAGTTTAATTAGTTCTAAGTTCTAGGCGACTGATGACCTCAGAAGTTAAGTCGCATAGTGATCAGAGCCATTCGAACCCATTTGAAGACAAAATCTGTCAACTGAAAAATTTTGCGGTTTAAAATCTAGTTTCTTAAAATCTATCCTAAAATTATGTGAGCTACCAATAGATTCGGTGCCTTGTGGTATTTTCCCCATGCAAAGTCTTATTTCGAAATGATTAAATTGATCTCAGTCAAATTCCACCAGATGCCTCTCGTTTCCTTTCACCCTAGTCCATGCTTCCCTATTATTTAGTCCTTCCCTTTCGTTTCCTACTATCGAAATAAGGTCCACCATTTCAAATTCTTGTCTCACACTAGATACTGAATATTTTGGTTTCTCAGTCTACGGAGCTACTGGACTAGTATTTCTGTATTGCCGTGGTGAGTGGTGGCTTTGGGCCTATCTTGGCTACCATAATGCGTTCACTGTGCTGTTGGTAATAATTAACACTCGTTTCTAGTTTCTTATTCATTCTTAGATATTCTCCTTCACTATCCCTAATGATTGTGTGTTAATAACACTAGACAAGGAATCCTGTTCTTCCGGCCATCCAGATTCACTCATCTCGTTTCTCTTTCCTAGTTCTCTAAGCTACCTTCACGATTGAGGCAACTAACTGTGGTGTCACCGCCAGACACCACACTTGCTAGGTGGTAGCCTTTAAATCGACCGCGGTCCATTAGTATACGTCGGGCCCGCGTGTCGCCGCTGTCAGTAATTGCAGACCGAGCGCCACCACACGGCAGGTCTATACAGACGTCCTGGCACTCGCCCCAGTTGTACAGCCGACGTTCATAGGAATGGTTCACTGACAATAACGCTCTCATTTGACGAGACGATAGTTAGCATAGCCTTCAGCTACATTTGCTACGACCTAGCAAGGCGCCGTATTCAATTGATATTTATTATGTGAAGCATGTATCATCAAGAGCGATGTTCTACAAATGTGGATTAAAGTTAAGTATTACAAGATTTTCGTACTTTATTGCAATTCTCAAGACATTGTCCTGTTCCAGACGAGGATGGGATACAATTTGTAGTGGCGTAGCAAGACAGCCACGCCACTCGGAAGTAGCCGAAAGGCACGCGTCAAGCTCACACAGATTTGCGTGAGGTCTGGAACAGGACAATGTCTTGAGAATTCCAATAAAGGACGAAAATCTTGTAATACTTAACTTTAATCCACATTTGTAGAACATCGCTCTTGATGGTACATGCTTCACATAGTAAATATCAATTGAATACGGCACCCTGCTAGGTCGTAGCAAATGTAGCTGAAGGCTATGCTAACTATCGTCTCGTCAAATGAGAGCGTTATTGTCAGTGAACCATTCCTATGAACGTCGGCTGTACAACTGGGGGGAGTGCCAGGACGTCTCTATAGACCTGCCGTGAGGTGGCGCTCGGTCTGCAATTACTGACAGTGGCGACACGCGGGTCCGACGTATACTAATGGACCGCGGCCGATTTAAAGGCTACCACCTAGCAAGTGTGGTGTCTGGCGGTGACACCACACTACCTGTCTACGCTCCACACCGTAGAGCGTCAGATTTGTTGCTTCATGTGTCAACATCGCTCTGGTCAGTTCCTGGCCTGACTTTCTTGTAGAGGACAGCATTCCACTCAGCAGGATACCGTAACTGTGAGGTGTAGGAGAGCTGCGAGGCCTTGAGAAGTATAACGCCTGCAGTTTAGGACTGCTTTCAGCTCTTCGCAGTACCGGTGTAGCAGGCGAGTTTTAAAATGATATAAGGCTGGATCAGTCAGTTTTTCGTAGTTTTGTCTACATAAGTACTGAAAAGTACTGCTGCCCCTCTTCTGGAATTTTATGTCAGCCTGGCTTATCCACGAATACGCTTAGGAGCTAGTTGCAGACAAAAACATTACTTATTTTAATTTTAAATAAAACGAGAAAATTTGAAGACCGTCCACTACACTTCAAATTTGTTTGCCTTGGTGGAAAGTTAACTTCTAATTACCCCATGTGTGTCACTGCATGGAGTTGGTGGTAAGTTATCCTTCGAGCACCTGAATGATGAGCAGTCCTTAGTCCAACCTTGTTTACTTTAGACAATTGACTGATACCTAGCATACAGTATTATTTCACCAATGCCACCAACACTGCCACTTTACCGACTACAGTTTGGTCTGAAGATTGTTATGCTGCTAAATTCGGGTCACCGAAAACAAATAATAATCTTTCTTGACTGTTTCAACTTCATTCTTTGATAGACATACGTCTGAAACTCTTTAGTCGCGTCATTTCCTGGACCTCTGCGATCCCTTACCTTACAGACATAAGTACCGTTCTTTCAGTACCTGCAACACAGTCGGTCTGAAGCGAATGTATAGCAGCTCGGCTTAAGATTTTTCTAATTGCAAATGATAAATTTTTTCTTCTTTATTTTCATTCTCTTCTTTTGACGCTATATGTAATACATCTTTGACGGTTTAGAATTATTTTTTGTTCTGCAGTATGAAATGTAACCGCGTTTTACTTTATTCATTTTGCTACACGAATCAATTATTAATGGAGAATGCAAACATTTGAACTTCTTTCTGATCTGACTTGTAATGCTTCTGTTATATGCAGCATGCAAAACTAAAAACACTATACAGAGCTGTTATACGAAATGTTATGCATGAGAAATATCGATAGCAGTTGTCAAGCAGAGAGAGTCAATGTGTGTGTTCTGTGACGTGTACACAGGGGTGCGCTGCGTAACGTGATAGTACCGCTTCAGGTAGAAGCACACGCAAAACTTGTGGATGGGTTCTTGTGTTTCACACACATTTCGGCTGGACATTAATGTGAACTGTTAAACTGAATACTGCGAGCTTCGTGGGGTACTATAAACAGCAGTGACCACGCATACACGAGTGGACAGAAGTCATCACCATTGGAACAAAATCGTTTGCTTCTAATGGAGTTACACAACTTAAATTCCTGTTATATTTACAATTTCATGATGTCCTGCACATGTGAAAACATTAACGGTCTTTTTAGAAACATTTGAAGTGTTTCACATATGTGAAACTGGCTTGTTAAATTGTGAACTTACAAAGACGGTTTGCATGCTAAAAACAGACGGACTTTAACTTAGGAAATGGTGAGTTAAAGTGAATTTTACACCACATCAAAACTGTGTACAGAACAATTATAAAAGTAGGATCATGTGTGTAATGAACGTTAAGGTCGCACACATTCGATCGTGGATCTATGCAGCAACAATTAGTCCTGGAAGACTGTAAGCAAAGGAATACGGCAGAGGATAACAATACTGTCAGGAGAGTCACATGATAACCAAGAGGATGTAACCACTGCAGTACACAACTGGTGGCAGTGATTTAACTACACCGCGACAGCCAACGAGCTGTCGTTGATGTAGCAACCCACCGGCCTCGTACAGATAAGCTGCAACAGAAAGCGCTCTCTCTCTCTCCATGTTATCAGATGGTAATTTTGTATTCTTGTGATGATTTTTCGCCATCTTTGCTCGTTCTTTAAATACACGTAGTTTCGGTTAAGATTGTGTGCAATCAGTGGTGACATTTCTGATACCAGTATTAATGCTAGTCATTGTCATTTACCAGCTCTAGCGGGTGTGTTTACTTATATGTGCTCAGTGGTTCCATTAAACAGATTTACGTATTTGATTATGGAATGTGGTAAAATATGGCCTCCGTCGTTAGCTTCCGGGCTCTGACCAATAGAAGCAAGGCTACTCGCTCGCTGTTGGTGCACCGCACAAACTTTACGTTCTACAGCTGTCTAACTACATCAACTATGTTTACATTCTGTAGACCATCAAAGCCATGGGTGACGTTACATGTTTTTGCATCAACAACTGAGCAAGTTTACAATTTCTTCGATTATTATTTTAAAAATTATTTATTAGTTTTGTAACTTATATTCTAGCCGTTCCACTTCTTTTGCTACTAAAATGATACGTGCCGTACGTGCAGTATCGACTGACTAGTATTCATTTGTCACTTTCTCCTTGATAAAATTATCCACAGATAAATCTTTTCCTGCGAGCGAAAGGCATTCTTTACATATAAACTGTGTAGAAACGATGTGATGTAAAACATTACAACAAGTAGAGAATACATTACATTTCTACACTTAAATATAAAATAAAGAACAGAATTAAAGGTGTACTAAATACATACACTTATCATTAGACATGTACATATACATAAGGAAAGAGCACATTGATGGTCTCTGTGGAGAAGGGGACTTACCGGTTACTGTGATAGAAGAAGAAACTGGAGTCCATGGAGATGACATAGAGGGTCCAGCATCACAGTCAGAATTTGAAAGGTCTCTGGAAGTGAGATCAAATAAGGCAGAAGGGATATTTAACATTCCATCGGAAAGTGTCGTTTCTGTTTGCCTTATTGGGTATTTATTTCAGTTGCCTTGATCACTACACATTAGCAGTAATATCTACTTATGGTCCAAGTTTCGTGGAGGTATGTTTCTTCGCAGTGACACATTATGCAAAAGTTATTTCGTCCTCGCGGCTTATACACCAGTGAAATAGGACTGAGAAAAAACATTAGAACAGTTGAAAGAAACGGGCGTCCATTTCTAGTACGACGAAGAAGGGTATAGTGCTTTACGGATATGTTAAGCGAGATGGGATGGAAGTAATCGAAACAAAAGCGTTTCTGGTTGTGGCTAGATATTTTCTCAATGTTGCTATCGCTTACACTCTCGTCTCAGTACCAAAATATTTTGTTGACTCCCATCTACAATGGGTGATATAACGATAGTAACATAACAAGGGAAATGAGATGTTGCAAGGACAGATCTAGGTGCTCATTTTTCCCACGTGCTGTTTGAGTGTGGAACGGTCAAGAAATAGTCTGAAAGTAGTCATATGTTTCCTCTGGCAGTTAAGTGTGATTCGAAGGGTAATAGTGCAGATGTGCAGTTATGTGCTTCTCTCTTGTACTGTGGGACAGACGTTTGCAAATCGCCTCTTTTACTGTGGGGCAGTGGTTTGCAAATGTTTTATCTTATAATCATTAGATAAAGTTTGCACATGAAACGTTGTTCTAATATTTGAAAGCTATCCATGACTTAATTGAATGAAACCCTGAACTGTGATAAGTGATACACGAATTAAATTGCTTAGTGAATAAGTAACACTCTGTATCTTGTCTTACTGAAAGCTAAGTCGTTCTGTGTCCCTGAAAAAAAAACCATGAGTGCAGCGATTGCTCTGTGAGCGCAGTCCTGTAAAACGAAATCTCGGTTTGCGTTCAACCTACCTTGTAAGCTGAAAGAAAAGGCATTTACATTTCTCAATACACTACTGGCCATTAAGATTGCTACACCAACAAGAAATGCAGATGATGAGCGGGTATTCATTGGACAAATAAATTATACTAGAACTGACATGTCATTACATTTTCACGCAATTTGGATGCATATATCCTGAGATATCAGTACGTAGAACAACCGCCTCTGGCCGTAATAACGGCCTAGACACGCCTGGGCATTGAGTGAAACAGAGCTTGGATGGCGTGTACAGGTACAGCTACCCATGCAGCTTCAACACGATACCACAGTTCACCAAGAGTAGTGACTGGCGTATTGTGACGAGCCAGTTGCTCGGCCACCGTTGACCAGACGTTTTCAATTGGTGAGAGATATGGAGAATGTGCTGGTCAGGGCAGCAGTAGAACATTTTCTGTATCCAGAAAGGCCCGTACAGGACCTGCAACATGCGATCGCGCATTATCCTGCTGCTATGTAGGGTTTCGCAGGAATTGAATGAAGGGTAGAGCCACGGGTCGTAACACATCTGAAACGTAACGTGCACTGTTCAAAGTGCCGTCAATGGGAACAAGAGTTGACCGAAACGTGTAACCAGTGGCACCTCATACCATCACGCTGGGTGATAAGCCAGTATGGCGATGACGAATACACGCCTACAATGCGCGCCCGCCGCGATGTCGCCAAACCCGGATGCGACCATCATGATGCTGTAAACAAAACCTGGATGCATTCGAAAAAATGTCGTTTTCCCTTTCGTGCACCCAAGTTCGTCATTGAGTACACCATCACAGGCGCTCCTGTCTGTGGTGCAGCGTCAAGGATAACCACAGCTATTGTATCCGAGCTGATGGTCCATGCTGCTGCAAACGTCATCGAACTATTCGTTCAGATGGTTATTGTCTTGCAAACGTAACTGTATCGAGACGTGGCTGCACGATCCGTTTCAGCCATGCGGTTAAGATGCCTGTCATCTCGACTGCTAGTGATACGAGGCCGTTGGGATCCAGCACGGCGTTCCGTATTACAATCCTGAACCTACCGATTCCATATTCTGCTAACGGTCATTGGATCTCGACCAACGCGGGCTGCAATGTCGCGATACGATAAACCGCAATCGAGATAGCCTACAATCCGACCTTTATCAAAGTCGGAAACGTGATGGTACGCATTTATTCTCCTTACACGAGGCATCACAACAACGTTTCACCAGGCAATGCCGGTCAACTGCTGTTTGTGTATGAGAAATCGTTGGAAACTTTCCTCATGTCAGCACGTTGTAGGTGTCGCTACTGGCGCCAACCTTGTGTGAATGCTCTGAAAAGTTAATCATTTGCATATCACAGCATCTTCATCCTGTCTGTTAAATTTCGCATCTGTAGCACGTCATCTTAATGGTGTAGCAATTTTAATGTCCAGTAGTGTACATTGTACAAGTATAAATAAAGAATTCATTGTATTAAACACTACTGATAATATGAAGTGGAAGGAAATAGCAGGTGCTACATTTGCACGTGCCTACACGCAAGCCGCCACTGAATGCCTGCAGAGTTACTCTAGACTATGTGACAAACTGATATTCTCCCAGTCTGTAAGTACATCATGATTCTTAGACAAAGAAGTCCACTGGACGACATACGAAGCAGACAGTACAAGTTCACCTCAGATCGTTGCTGATGGCTTGATGTGAATTGCCTTTATGTAATTGTTTAATACGGTTACGCTAGTTATCACTTACCGCAGAAATTTTTTATTTGCATTTTACGTTTGAGTATTCTCAATGACAACAATTAAAAATCACAAACACCCCTTTTTCATTTTCACAATTTCGCTGCTATTTGGGGTGAGCTGGCTGCACTGATGTATCTGTTCTTCATTCGTATAGGTAACTAGCTGACCCGCCAGACTTCGTCCTGTCAAAAAGATTTGTAATATGGCAGTTTTTTGCCTACGTATTTAAAAAAATTCTCCTGAACAGAACCGTCACCCTGGTGATAGGGCGTTGTGAATAAAAAATAATTAAATAAAACATATATAAGGATTTAAAAGTAAGTAATCGCTTTATTGTTAATCATGTGAATCATAATTATTATTATCATTGTAGTGCTTTGTGGTATTTGTTTGATTACCTGGCGCATAGATAAACAAATCTGATGGTTTTCCAACACGGGAACAGGCAACATACAATTGACCATGTGAGAAACATGGGTTTTCTAGATTAATACCACAAACACTTAATGATTGCCCCTGGGACTTGTTTATAGTCATAGCAAAAGCAAGCCGCACTGGAAACTGTAGTCGTTTAAACTCAAATGGCACATCAGTCGGAATCATTGGGATGCGCGGTATGAGAACATCTTCTCCTTTATACTTTCCTTCGAGTATAGTTGCTTCTATCACATTGTTTAGTAATTTTTTTATCGCTAACCGTGTACCGTTGCAAAGACGCGGTTGGTTGATATTTCGCAACATTATAACCACCGATCCAACCTTTAATTGAAGATTGTGAGGTGGCAATCCTGGAAAATCCAGCGAGTTTAAAAATTCCGGTGGATAGTTGACTACATCATCTTGATTAGTAGCCGAATCAACTGATTTATATATCCTCAATTCGCCTGTTATTTGTTCTTGAATTTTGAAATTTAATACATTTACATGTATGTTTTTTGCAGCCAGTATAGCTCGTTCGCTCAACCAATCATGGTTTCTGTAATTTTGAGAAACATCTGGAAACACCTTCTGAATAAGTTCATCTTTTCATCGAGTTAACTGACAAAAACTTTGAGGAAAGTTAATGCAGCCAGTCAACATGTCTATAGGAAATTTGCCATTACCAATGTCAATGAGTTGTTTAGAGAATATGTTTCCAGATTGGTCATTTCGCAACTCGACACGCATATTCTTGCTTAAATGAAGTACTTTGACATGTTTCCACAAATTGGAGGACCTTAGAGATGCATTGAGTTCATCAGCTGGCGTTGATCGTGGAATCACTGGCAATGTTTGACGAAAATCTCCTGCTAATAAAATCATTGCACCACCAAATCGGTTATTATTGCTCCATAGATCTTTTAAGGTTCTGTCTAAAGCCTCCAAAAATTTTTTATGTGCCATCGTGCATTCATCCCAAACAATCAATTTACATTGCTGCAAAACCTTTGCCATTGCAGAGTTCTTCGAAACGTTGCAGGTTGGAGTTTCATTGCTTTGCATATTTAATGGCAATTTTAGTGCTGAATGGGCTGTTCGACCACCTTCAAGCAAAGTTGCTGCGATTCCCGACAAAGCGAGTGCAAGTGCAATTTTATTTTGTGAGCGAATTGTTGCTAATATTAATGAAATCAAAAAAGTTTTTCCTGTACCACCAGGTGCATCTAAGAAGTAAATCCCTCCAGTTTCATCATTTGTTACTTTCATAAGAGTTTCAAATACATACTTCTGTTGTTCAGTTAACAGTGGAAGATTTGTTTGAATTAATTCTTTCAAAGCGTTGAGATCATACAGGTTTTCTCGATGCAACTCTTGGTTAAAAGCGTCATGCATTGGACGATTGGGCGCGGTCAGGCCTAATTGAATTAATAGTTTGTTTGACATTATCAAGCACATGTCCTCAATTGAAATCAATGCTTCATTGTAAATTTCTTCACTGATTTGTATATTTGGATTTCCCATTCTATTCCGTATTTGATACAAAATATCATCACACATATAATCTTTGTACTTGATCCACAAATCAATTGGGTTTGATGGGAAGCATGTAGATATGATTATAGAAAAGAATGTTCGTATTTGATGAGCGTGTGATGATATTACAGCATCATTGAGAGTTTGCTCCCAATGAGCGTCATTTTCAAGCAATTGCAAACGTTGACAGGCTTCTCTGTAGGATCCACACAATTAACCATGAACAGTTCGTAAGTGTTGGAATGATGTTGGGCCACGTACATTGACTAATAGCAGTCGTAAATAAAAACATTCATCATTGCTTGGATGTACTGAATAAATCCGGCCAATCGCATCGGTGGAATATACATCTGTATATCCTGGAACTGGTTTTCCTTGTTTCCGTCGTATAAATCTCCTTGAGGATTGATTCCAGGTATAATATTTTGGGATTTCAGAATATAGCAATGTTTGTGCGAAATGATCGTTTTGGCATGTCTCAAAAAAACTGGTTAATGTAGTAGATGGTGGCTGAGCAGCTCTTTGTACTGCGTTCTGTGCTGTAAAATACACTCTTTGTCCATTTTCTAAATGCACAGCTAAGTGAACAACAGAAGGGTGTCTCTCATGAATAGGAAAAGAAAATATTCGCCAAACTGCTTCATTACTACTGACATAGCGGCCCATTTGGTATTGGGTAACTTCATCATTGGAATTCTCTGCACCAATTCCAATCACAGCCATATCACTCCCTTTGGTTACATATTTGCAAATGTATTTAATAGATTTCACTGAATGGCAAGATTCAATGTTGATGTGTGCTTTGAATGTCTTTGATAAAATGAGTGAATATGGAACAATCCAACGATTATCTATTTCTATATCTTGTTGATTTAATTTGACAATTGTTGATTTTCCATTGTCTGCTGTCGATCTGCGACGACACAATGGATAACCGTCATTACCAGTAATTGTTTCCGATATTAATGTCCGTAGATATCGTTTTGAACATTTACCATCCATCATACACGGTGAATTTTGATTAAGAGTTCCACAGGGACCATGTATCATGTTTTTGATAACTACCTCATGCAATCCAGGATCTACTTGTACATTAGGGATTTCAGCTGATATCACTGCATCAACTTCATTTGGCCTTATCTTTTCAACCAACCAAATCAAAATGTGTGCATGTGGCAATCCTCGTTTCTGCCACTCCACAGAATACATCCAGCAGCGTGTCTCACCAAACACATTTTGTTGTACGATGAAATCCATTAAAGATTTCAACTTTTGTCTAAAGACTCTGGCTGTAATATCATGACGATCAATGGGTGATTGCCCAGGGAATAACTCCTGCTTGATTTCTATCCATTGCGGATTGCATGTAAATGTGATGAACAAATCTGCTGTACCATAATGACGAACATACGACATGGCATCTTGAGCATATTCGTGCATATGCCGAGGGCTTCCGATGTATGTTACTGGAAGAATAGTCATCCGACCGACATTCTGTGCATTTCCATCAGTATTAATCGCATCTCGAAGGTGAATATACTCTTCAGATCGGAGTTTGGTTTGATTCAACCTGATGAATGTTAATCTCTACGTTTCAATTTTTACATACATGTCAACAACATATTTGTGGTATAATCGCCGACATTTCAATATGTGATTTTCTTCATTTTCCCGAATCATTAGGCGGTATGAATAATAGTTCATTGAACTGACTTTTTTGTCGGTTTCAGAACCTGTAAATAGATTTTCTTTTAAAAACATTCAAATATAAAATTAAAATACATAATATAATGACTGAGATATTATCGCCATAGCTAAATTAATATTTTAGTTACCTGTAATGGGATTTATCATTTTTATTGAGAAATCGTAGCCATCTTCACCTTGCCAAAATATAATGGGATATTGCAGTGCATCATATGAGTGGTGTGTTTCCTTTATACGTTGTAATTGATCATTCCGACGATGTAAAACAATATCACGGGATTCCAAGTTTTCTCCAACTACAACGATAGCAACTTCATCAATAGTTGGTGCATTAAAACGTCTTGTATGTTGACCTGCAGGTGTTTTATCAGCTCTGATTACAATTTTGTGATTATCGGATGGCATCAGATCCAGGGCAGTTTTAAACAATATAATCAATTGATTGTGTTGATGAAATAAAGTTTGTAATTGTTCTACAATAGACCTCTTTACTAAATTGTTATGTGCACAATGCAGATCAATTTCTTGTGGTGAATTGCCCATAAAATAAATTTGCAGGAATTTGTTGTCGCTGTCTGACACTGGTAACAGTGAACCTGCTCTGTGATATATTTGCCCTTGTATCTGTAAATAAAATAAAATATTATGGTATGGTATAAATTAATGGATTGTCAGTGATCAAACTTAAATAATATTTGATCTTAAAAAGTATATATTTAGTTTGAACTAATATCTATCAAATATAAAATATAATAAAAGTGTCACTGAAACTGAATCACCATATAATATGATGACTAAGTGATATATAAGTGATTAAGAAATTGAAGATTAGTGACACATCTTAACTTTTGTGACAGAAAATTTTGTTCGCTAAAATAATTATGAGTAACCGCTATAATACATACCTTGAAAGTTGGCATAAAATTTTCCCGAACTACATTTGTTGCCCCAAATGAAGTCATTTGAAAGCAATTGTTATATTGTTGGATATGTGTCAAAAAGTGTATAGAATCTGTTCCTATTCCTGAAACCAATGAATACAATGGTTCTGGTGGTGGATCCAATGGTATCAATTTCACTTTACCATTTGCGCAACACAATCCATTGGCTTCGTTTTTGTATTTTAATGCCTTACAGTGTGAGCAAACCGAGTTCATAGATCCAATAACAACACATTGGTAGTTACTGTAGTCAATTGACACATCGTAACTGAAAGCAGCTCGATTCAAAATTGCGCGATTATTAGTTGAATGTCGCGCTCGCGCTTCACGCGTTTGTGATATCCGAATTCTTTCACGTTCATTTCCGTCGTCACGTTCTTGTGCCGTACGATTAGATCGGTAATTAGCTTGGTTTGTAGCATTTCTGGTTCTTCTACCTAAATTGCTTCGTCTTATAGGAGGCATATCAAATATAAATTAGTTTTTCACTATATAGTTATTAGTTTTTCACTAATCACGAACTAAACAAACACTAACTAAGTAAACACTCTGCACAAAACACGAATTTGTTTCGTGTATCAGTTGACAAAAGCAAACTCAGTAGATTAGGTCACAGACAACTTTTTTTTTTTTTTTTAATTTTATATGACTTGAAGTCAAATCCTTTTAAGCCGTACGAATTGTAACGCGATTTTTGTTTGACTGATGTAATGACGTGGAAACTGATGCATTTTATCTCGCGTGCCGAAACTAATACAAAAGAAACGCGAGTTTCGGAACGCGACATTAAACTTCTCCAACTATGTATTCTGTGCTCCAACGCACGCACGCACATTGTTTTGATAGATATGATCTTTGACGTTAGGAACACACCTACATTGCTTAGACAACAGTGAGTGCTTGTAATTTAATATGAACTTTATACCATAGCAATAAAGCTCAAATTGACTACGTTTTAGTTACAAATCATTTGTATAGGAAAAAGAAAAGGGCTATTTTTAGGGTTTTTCCAGCAATAATTCTAATTTTTCTCGCCGTAAAAACCATCCTTGAACTTCAACGAACATTTTAAAAAAAGATTTGGCCAAATTGGTCGAGGCGTTGTTGAGTTATGCGCTTACCAACACATTTTGCGATTCATTTTAATATGAACTTTATACCATAGCAATAAAGCTCAAATTGACTACGTTTTAGTTACAAATCATTTGTATAGGAAAAAGAAAAGGGCTATTTTTAGGGTTTTTCCAGCAATAATTCTAATTTTTCTCGCCGTAAAAACCATCCTTGAACTTCAACGAACATTTTAAAAAAAGATTTGGCCAAATTGGTCGAGGCGTTGTTGAGTTATGCGCTTACCAACACATTTTGCGATTCATTTTTATATTATAGATAACTACAACAATCTTGAAGAAAAAGGACCATAAAAATTCCAAGTTTTATGAACTGGAACGAGATACGTTGGTGTGACGATGTATGAATGTGATGCTGATGGTAATTTACAGGCGTGATGTTGATGATGTTACTGACACCAAAGCTGCTGTACGTCGACTGGAGATCAATGACAAGCTCTGGCTAGGAAATTCCAATGGAAAGGGAATGAGCGGTAGGAAAAGATCGTGTACAAGCTGTATTCCTCTCAGAGGCGCACAGCTGGACTGGGAGCGTGGGTTGAAGAAGTAGATCTTTCAGACACGTATTGCGAGTACTGTGCTTGTAATGGGTTGTGACTACACAACGATAGCCGATATCGTGCACGGTGGGGTGGGGCTGGAATTAGACCAGGGTGATATAACGATAGTAACAAAACAAGGGAAATCAGAGGTTGCAAGGACAGATTTAGGTGCTCATTTTTCCCACGTGCTGTTTGAGAGTGGAACGGTAAGAAATAGTCTGAAAGTGGTCATATGTTTACTCTGGCAGTTAAGTGTGAGTTGCTGGGTAATCGTGCAGATGTGGAGTTATGTGCTTGTCTCTTGTACCGTGGGACAGAGGTTTGCAAATCGCCTCTTGTACTGTGGGGCAGTGGTTTGCAAATGTTTTATGTTATTATCATTTGATAAAGTTTACACATGAAACTTTGTTGTAATATTTGAAAGCTATCCCTGACTTAATTGAATGAAACCCTGAACTGTGATAAGTGATACACGAATTAAATTGCTTAGTGAATAAGTATGTTGTCTTACTGAAAGCTAAGTCGTTGTGTGTCCCTGAAAAAAAAATTAGTTCAGCGATAGCTCTGTTAGCGCAGCCCTGTAAAACGGTATCTCGGTCTGCGACCAACCTACCTTGTAAGCTGAAAGAAAAGGCATTTACATTTCTTAATAATTTCCCACTCCAGAATTCAATAATATAAATTTTAATAAACACTACGGCAGGTGTGCTTCAAGTACTTTTACAGCGTCAGAAGTGGTTTCGTTCAAAATGTACATCTTAAGGTGACACCTACACTGCACCGACACTCTTCGTAACTCATTCTCACAAAAATGCAGGAATGTGCGCGTGTGGCATGATCCCGGCACAGGTACTTGAACTCCTCGTGTTTCTCCAGTTGACAAGAAGATGGAGTTCCTGACTTGGGCGTGTTTCTCGTTTACGCTCTTCTTCAGTCTTGAAACAGAAGTCTACCACAGACACTGCGAGTTGTGTGTGTGTGTGTTTGTGTGTGTGTGTGTGTGTGCGCGCAAATGCAGAGGCTTTGCTCGCAGGAATAAAACGTATCTGTCGTTGTGTTCCGGGCCGCGCCCCACCGCTGCACTCAGCCTGTAGACACCGAGGACATCAGCTCGCGGTACAGTGGGAGGCGGATGGCCGCGCGAGGGCCGAGACGGCGCCCGCGGTCCAGGCAGCGCCGGTGCTGACCGGCCGTTTCTGTCCAGGATGAGGCCATGCACAGCGCAGGTGCGAGCGGGCCGGACAGAGTGTGGGCGCAGACCTGCAGGCGCGTCTCGTACCGGAAGGCCACCGCGGTACTGTTCTCCCTGGGGGCGCTCTAGTGCCGACGTGTCCCGGATGATGATGATGATGTTGGGGTTGTGGGGCGCTCAACGGCGTGGTTATCAGCGCCCGTACAATTATCCAATCTTTGCTCAGTCCAATTTCGCCACTTTCCTGGATGATGATGAAATGATGAGGACAACACAAACACCCAGTCATCTCGAGGCAGGTGAAGACGTGTCCCGGAGCTACACAAAACAACTGCTGCAGCACGTGTTAGTACTGGGAAGAACGATAGCGGTGTCTCAGTGTCTGCGCTAAACCTCGCCCCAATAGCGTGGCAGATGCGTTTCAGAACGTGCAGAGGAGCGAGAGACACTGTGTAAGTAGTAATGGCGATATCAACCCAGTATGCAATGTTACCAAATGTGTTCGAGATGGATTTGGGGCACCACTCCACCCTGAATTCTAGCCAGTTTAATTCCAGATGGATTGGGGACAGCACACCGCTCACCATGGTTGCCAAATTTATAACCCCACTTAACCTATTGTTCTGCGAAGTGGTTTTCCATGTCACCCCTCCCCCTCCCTTAAGGTATTGTTCAGTTGTCTTCCTACTCTCCACGGTTGCTGGGCCGCATAGACCAGAAGCCACGCTAATTCCCTGAAGCTTCAGGAGGCGGAAACCCTCAGATATGAGACTCAATTTCCGTTACACACCACTGCTGGGAAATTCCAAATCTCTCCCTTTCTGTCTGTTTGTTTCTCTCTCTTAAGTGAACCTAGTCCATGTACCAACTATTGTGTGCCACATTAAACCCTCTTTTGTCCTGACCGATGTAGTGGGTGCTAGGGAAACTCACAGGCCTTCCGAAAATACTGGGCTCTGGATATCTTGGAAAGAGGCCCTACACTCTATCACATTGATTCAGTAATTAATTAACTCAATACCCTCAGTGTGGTATGATAGGTGGGTGGCCAGTTGCCTCTCACTGCAATGCACACGTGGTTAAAATACACTTTATTACAGGAACAAACTGAATACTTAACTTCAATGATATTCAATCTGAAGTTCTGTGGTTCACAGCAATCAAATAACATGTACTAATTCTTGAATCTTGTCTGTGTCCGTGACACAGCTATATACAATGAGTAACATTCACTCACAGCTAAAGTGCGAGGCGACGACCATCACTGTGGGAGACTAGAGCATAGTGCGACGTATCGAAGTCCAATGTGAACTCACTTCCAATGCGACGTACTGAGGTAACGAGCGATTGAGACATCTGAGTCGACGGCGGCAGTCTATATGCACGCTGCCCAGGGGGTGTTATCGGCACATAGCCTGGGGCCGTGTCTTCGCCTTTTCTTGTCATACGCGTGTCTAGTTCAGCGCCTGCTATGCAATGCCTCCTGGTGCCGACCGCTGATCTGGCGAAGGCGTACTCCAGCACATTCCCACGTTAGCTGCCAATCGAAGATTAGTCCAATGATTTTAGTGTGTTAGTTAGCTGGATGTAACGGTCGTAAATGGCGGCGTAGAAGTCATGCACACGGAATGTATAGGTGGTGTGTCCATTAATTATTTCCTGGATATGGAAGGCTTAAGCAAAACTTGGATAATGGAATGTAGTCGAATTAAGTCGGGTGATGCTGAGGGAATTAGATTAGGAAATGAAACACTTAAAGTAGTAAAGGAGTTTTGCTATTTGGGAAGAAAAATAACTGATGACGGTCGAAGTGGAGAGGATATAAAATGTAGACTGGCAATGGCAAGGAAAGCGTTTCTGAACAAGAGAAATTTGTTAACATCCAGTATTGATTTAAGTGTCAGTAAGAATTTGTATGGAGTGTAGCCATGTATGGATGTGAAACATGGACGATAAATAGTTTAGACAAGAAGAGAATAGGAGCTTTTGAAATGTGGTGCCACAGAAGAATGCTGAAGGTTAGATGGGCAGATCACATAACTAATGAGGAGGTATTGAATAGGATTGGAGAGAAGAGAAGTTTGTGGCACAACTTGACTAGAAGAATGGATCGGTTGGTAGACATGTTCTGAGGTATCAAGGGATCACCCATTTAGTATTGGAGGGCAGCGCGGAGGGTAAAAATCGTACAGGGAGACCAAGAGATCAATACACTAAGCAGATTCAGAAGGATGTAGGTTGCAGTAGGTACTGGGAGATGAAGAAGCTTGCACAGGATAGAGTAGCATGGAGAGCTGCATCAAACCAGTCTCAGGACTGAAGACCACAACAACAACAACAATCTTAATGAGTCCAAGTTTATAAAATGCGAGATGAAGAGGCGTAAAATTGAACTAATAACAGTAGAGTGAGCAAATAAATGTGCATGGGCCGCTGCCAGTCGTGACAGAAAAATTGTTAACAAGGGAGTTTGTTTGATTATTTTGTTATATTCCCTCGTTCATTTGTCAGCAATTAGAGAAGAATATGATGATACAGTTACTGTTTCGTTTCACGTCTATTTTCGTGGTACTCCGCTATTCATTCAAGCATAATCAAACAGCAGTAGACTTTAAGGTTTTGCTTGTAGTTCTGGTTTAAAACGGTGGAGTCCTCACTGCATTACTCGAAGCTGTGTAGAATTCACTAATCGTACCGGTGCAACGTAGGCGTTGATAAAAATGACATATCTACTAAAAAGTGTTTTTTTTCACCTGATCGATATGACGAAGAGAGCATACAATAAGTGGAAGCAAGAGGATATGGAGGAAGCTTTACTGAAATATCGAAAACATGAAATTGGCTTTAATGAAGCATATAAAGGATATAACATTGGAACGATTTAATTAAATCATCAAAATTTGGAAGACCTAATGTTACGTGTTGGAAGATGTACTGTTGCAGCATATAATTAATTTAGAATCCACTTTCTTTGGAGTAACTATTAATGAATGAAGGAACCTTTTCTGTCAACCGGCTGAAAAATGTCATCAACCACATCGCTTCAACAACGAAAATTAATACATCAAGTATAAAATGATATTACAGGTTTATGAAAGATTGTCCTTGCGAGATTGCGAAGAAATGTCGATGGCACGAAGGAAAGTACTTTAATCAAGAGGGTGCTAAAGAGTTTTTGATAAATATGAGGAAATAGTAGATGAATGTTAAGTTTACTATTGACCGAATACATAAGGTGTATGGAATCCCATTATTCACGTTCAAAAACCGTCTAAGGCTGTAAAATCCCAACACCAAATGGGTGCAATCGCAAGGGTAGAATGGGCTCTTCAAACGACATGTTTCTATAATGTGAATGCAACAGGCGAATTCATACCGTCTGTATTAATAATTCAGCGCAGTAGCATGAATGACGCCTTAGAAGGAGGAGTCCCACCAAACACAGCATTTGGATGCTCAAGAAATGGACGGATGACATCAAAGCTATTTTTCCGAATGATAGAATATTTCTTAAAATTTACAAAACTAAGAAAAAGGGACCAGAAGCAAATTTTGCTTTTTCTGGATGGATATGACACACTCATCAAAATTAAGAGGGAATTAAGCTGTCCTGTTATTATAGTACACTCATGCTATTATATCGTATTCACACAACTCGTCGCCTGCGGTCATTGGTCAGATCGCTCTGTTAAACACTAAAAAACAGCTGCATGAGGTTCAGAGGTTCAGATTAACAGTTCTTGCATCATCACGTGTGGATGGTCTTGCGTTGAAATTCAGTGCATCGGGAAGTAAGCCGAAATATCAAATTTGTGTAAAGGTTATCAAAAAATTTGCTTCACGTACTGAGGACAACAGAGCAAACAGAGAGGCAGCATTTATTTTGTTCGATTTTGCGAATAATACTTCCCTCAATCGTCAGCTTTCCCAGCTGATTACCAACTGTAATTAATTTAGCGTTACACATGTCTGTGTCGTTGTGGAGATTAGTCGAAGGCTGCTTCGTGCAGTGCTCTGCACTAGTCTATTCCGTGTAAAGCTCTTCACCTCTGCGGAATTACCGCAGTTTACATGAATTTGAACCACAATTTACATCAATTTGATGTACTTTTAACCCTCCACTCTTCCTCCATTTCGAAACTGGCATTCGTCGATTCCTTTTGACGTGTCGTATCAAAATAACAGTTGTCTGTTATATTTGCGCATTGCTAACCTTCAGATACTTACGTGTCGGTTATTGGCGACGAACTTGTGTTGTTATCGCAGAACCTAGTGATCGACATTCACTGCAGCGTCTTGTACGGCAGTTTCTCTGCTTGAGTTCTTTAGGACGTGAATAACCTAAGCCAACCACGAGAAAGACAGCGCAGACGTTAGACATGCTTTTACAAATTTCGAAGGAAAGCAGAGCCTTCGTATTCTTTCTTTTCTGTACGAGGCTGTGAAAGAGGAAGGTGTCTTTTCTTACAATGTAAAATTGTGTACCGTCGAAACAAACTATATACATGAGGGGCGTTCAGTAAGTAACGCAACCATTTTTTTTTCCTGAAGGCATGTTGGTATTATTACGCATTCAAATACGCCATACTATTTCCCACAGGCTTTGCCTACAAAATCCTATTTTTCAGCATCACCTCCGTTCAGTGCGACAGCCTTATGCCACCTTACTGGGAGGGCCTGTAGCCTCGCATGGTACCATTCTACTGGCCAACTTCAGAGCCACCGCCTCGCTATATCAATAAGCTCACCATCACCCACATACTGCTTCACGCAGAGTGCATCCTTCATTGAACAAGCATATGGAAGTCTGAAGGTGCGAAATATCAGCACACAACTATGAGCGAGTCACCACTACCGACAGAGGCACACAGTTGTGCAACATGGCGTTTGACTGTGACTCACCGATCACTTGGAGAGAGAGAGAGAGAGAGAGAGAGTCCACACACTGCAGCACTGCAGGAGTGACAGCTGTGTGCGGCCGGCCGGCGAGCCTCGTTGCGACGACGGCAGACGCCTCGCCCGGCGACTCGCCGTGATTTTGTTCACTGCCAGGTCTCCGTAGACATTCTGCAAGCTGCCTGAATATCTGCGATACTCCAGTTTTCCTCCAAAAGAAACTCAGTGACAGCTGTCTGCTTGTAACGCACCTCCGCTACGGGCGGCATTTTGAAGGCCACGTACAGCGCCACCACCTATCGGTATTCCATGAAACTGGAGGGTGTGAAGCAGGAATATGCCACGATGGCTCGCAACAAAATATGCATTTTTTTAAGCAAAATGGTGGAGCAAGAAAAGGCCTTTCATTACTTATTGACTGCTCCTCGTACATTTTGACAAGACTGGGAGAGTTGTAATATCCACGCCTACATTTTATTCAGAGCAATATTCACGACAGAATTGTGTGTGGAAAGTGAATGAACATTCTCGTGATAATAATAAAAAGGACTTCGTCGTAAATAAAAAAAATAATTATTGTCAACGACATAATTAAATATTATGTAAAAAACTATATCTCAGACGATACCCATGCAAAAAGATAATGGAAATCTCAATCTTTTGTCATCCATGATTCTTCTAGAATAATCCTTCTTCTTCGAACTGTTGTACTGATAGGATGTGACGGATGTCTGGAAACACAGAGGTCTGTAAAAAACTGTATTATGTTGCCAATTAAATATTTGAAAAATAGATTTTATGTGTCATTGAAATAAATCTTCTCTGTTTGGAGTTTTATTTCGTTGTGATTCTCGTCCTATGTAAATGCTGATTTTTCTGATCAGCTACAAAGGAGCGGAGCCATTAGCGCTATTGATCTACTGCGCAGTATACTGGTAAATGCTGAGTAATATGCGATTAACAGTAAGAAATATTTTCAAAATGTTAATGCATATAGTGAAGGTACAAAAAGATTTAATATATTTTATTTGTTAGTAGCGAACCAAGGGTTGGAGCAGAATCAATAAGTGATTGTCTTACATTGGCCGCCATATTAGTGAAATATTGCAGCGGTAGTTTTAAATTGACTTCCTATACAGACATAAATGATGTTGATCATAATAGCGATAATAATTGTGTGTTGGGGGCTAAGAACTCAATCTGAGGTACCAAATTCCAGTTACACTGTGAATAATCTCTAAATATTGTGAATTTCTATGAAAGGAAACAGCACCTTACGTAATACAAATTCTTATATGCTGCTGTATGAAGACCGGTTATTTCGTAAAGACGTTTATGACACGAAATAATACATTAGTGTTGTGTGGTATTGTGTGACAAAACTGTTCATTTTGCTTAAAGAAAAGTGTTGCCACCTCGAATACCAGAAGCGTTAAATTCCATAAACGATCTGCAACTAGTAAAGAGACTTATGCAATAGCACTGAAAATAGTAAAAATCGATACTCTTGTTTAGTTCAGCTTACATATCATACATATAGCTTGTTTGCTGGTATGTATATGATTACTTTTGTGCGTGAACTTACTTCCATTTACACTGCTTGACAGACAACATTGCTACACGTTCCCAAGAAGAGATTTCTTTAAGAAAATAACGATCGCTAGCCAGGAAAATCAGTTAATAAATAAAACCTCATGTTACATTAGTAATGAATAAATAGATTTATTTAAATCTTGCTGAAATTGTAAACACGCAATCAAACCACAGAATAAGCAATATATGAAAGCAGCGTTGGGTTTGTGTGTGTGTGAAGTCCTTGCGTGATATTAAAGATCCTCTTATACGACAATTCTGCATCAGAGATGACCATTTTTTCTGTACTAAGTATTTGGCGAGAAGTGTTGGGTTGTCGACGTATATGTAGGTCAGACACAAAATGCCACGGGAGAGTCCCTTTCTGCGATTACAGTTCAGTTTTGCAGGTTCCGTTTATAAACTGCTTTGAATTGGCCATCACGTTAAGCAAGTTGGTATTTCATTCACCACATAGGCACTGGATTTTCTATTCTTTTCAAACCTTTGTGAAAGAACTTGTCTTTCTACGCTGTGCTGAGACCAGGAATTGCTTCATCTAGCCTTAATTAGATTCGTCTGGGTTAAAACATGCCCATTGCTTAAAAAAGTACTGATATCGTCAAAATTTTGATAAATGAGTATTCTGCTGGCCGAGCTTTCGGCACGTAACGTGAACATTTTCGAAGTTCCGTGTTTCCTTCTGCACAATGTTGTTCTGGCGTAACAGCAAGCGCCAGAACGGAGCTGAAGAACGCAAGAGAAGGCGGTGACACGACGACGACCAATGGTGCGCTAATTAGGAGCGCTCCTCGACAGCGGCGGCCTCCACAGGAGGAGAATACAAGCGCCGCTCCTGCCAGGCTCGGCCCGAGGTGCCGTTGCGAGGGGAGGGGAGTGTCTCCACGCGAAGGCTGTGGCGGGTGGGGCCAGCTCAGGCGGCTCAGTTGAACCCGTCGGCGGCCCCGTCCGGCCCCCCACCTATGACGAACCAGCTTCCGACCACTGACTAAGACCAGGTTTGCTCATCCACTGATGACACGCGCTCTTGTAACCGAGCGTTCATTATTATGAAAAAGCTCGTTCACGGGGGCTATTAGCCCGGTCGAGATGACGACGAGGCGGCCATTCTGACCTTCTGCCATATCCTGAAGGCTGCTGCACTACCGAGCTCGGGGCAGCAAGAGTCGGGTGTGCCACCGAGAGCCTCGCCGGTCGAGCTGCAAGATTTTGCGGTCCCGGTGACGGCGGCCTCGAAGGGAGTTGCGCCACTGGACTCGACCTCTCGAGAGGTCGATGTTCCCCCGGTTGCTCCACTGGCCCCTTTGACACGAGAAGAACCCGTTGGTTCGCTAGTCGACGCGCTGTCCTGCGCTGGGGGCATTCCTGCGGTTTGGACGGACGCAAAGCAGCTCCAGAGGCCACCGACATGGAGGCCATTGATCTCCCAGACACGAACCTTGCCGAGGCAGAGTGTCGCGATACCGACTCTGGCGAAGCCCGAGCGCCCAGGAAGCGCCGGGCTATGACTAGTAACGATTCGGATACTCACTCCTCGACCTCCGACTGCGCGAGGCCGCGGAAGAACGCACCCAGAGGCTCCCGCTGGGAGGACTGTAGCGGGCTCTTCCCAGAGTGCCGCCAGGGCGCGACCTTCGAAGAGGCCGCAGCGGCCCACTGCTGTCTCCCGGCAGCCTGATGAGGACGGCTTTGTCGCCCCACCTCGGCGGCACACCTCCAGGGCAGCCGTACTGCAGCCACCGCAGCCGCTGCCGACAACTAGCACGTTTACAGGGGCAAACGTCGACGAGATGGAGGACGGCGAGGCGCCTCTGGTGCCGCCCCCGCCGCCCCCGCCGCCTATCGTCGTCCAATGGGACGGCGTGTATAAGGACCTGCAACAGAAGCTCGAGAGGGTGGCCACGTCCACTACTATCAAGAATGGCGGAAGTGACCTCTACAAGGTCACGGTCGCGACACGCGAGGAGTACCGGGCGATGATGGACGCCATCTGCAAGGACGGCCTCCATTGCTACACCCACCTCTCCGAGCCGCTCAAACTTCTGAAGGTGGTATTCCGCCACCTTCCCTTCAAGTTTGGCATGGACTGCCTCCGTGAGGAACTGGACGATATGGGCTTCGGCGTCAGGTCCACAGCCTTCATGAAGTTCCCTCGTACCCATCGCGACATGCCGCTGTACAATGTTGTCCTAGTCGACAACCTGGAAAGTCGGAAGACTTTCCAGTTGCAGTTGGTCGGCCGCGTCAAGGTTGAGGTCGATCACTCCGGGCCAAAGGCAAAAGTGCTCAGTGTTTCTCCTGCCAGCGGCTGGACCACGTCTCCAGATACTGCTCCATGCCTCCCCGCTGCGTCAAGTGCACGGGGCAGCACGAGAGCAAATCCTGCGGCCTTGCCCGCGGGGACAAGCCGACTTGCTGCAACTGCGGCGGACCGCATGTTCCCTGTTATAGATGCTGTTCGGCTTTCGAGAGGGGCCGGAACTAGCAGCGAGACAAGGGTGCTCCTTCTCGTAAGGTGCACTCTTCCACCAGCTTCGCTGCCGCCACTGAGAGCGGGTTACCTGCCCCCTCTAAGCGCTCTGACCAACCCGTCGGAGAGAGAGAGAAAGAGAGAGAGAGAGAGAGAGAGAGAGAGAGCAGCAGACTGCGCCGTCCACGGCTTCGCCCGAGAGGGCGGCTATCCCCGCGGCCGCGCCTGACGCGCGGGTTGCCCGCCACCTCAGGCGTAGCCGCCGCCCGGGGCGTGCCACCCTCGCCGCTGCGCAACAGACTGCCACCGACAGTCCGCCGCGGCAGCGGCAAGCAGCTCGCGCTGCACCGCAGTTGCGGCCCGAAACCGTCGCTCCACGGCAGTCGACACCTACAGAGCGGCCCCCGTCAGCCGCCCCTGTGGCGGAGGCCGCCCCAGCGGCCCCCGCCGCCTCCACTGCTTCAGAAGCAGCTGAGCTAAGATCACTTCTGCGGCCGTTGAGCCAGCTTCTGGAGCAACTCCCGGTGCTCGTCACCGCGGTCACGGCGGCCCTCCAGGTAGGCGTCGTTCCTCAACCCCATCGTGGATAATCACCATATCCGTCGCCTCACCGTCTGCGCTTTTAACGCGAATAGCTTGTTCCCATAGCAAGGGGGCAATCGATATTTGCCTCGTGTGCGAGACCTTCCTCAAGGCTGGGATACATGTCAAGGTGGCCAGGTTGACCCATGACGGAGGGACTGTCGTTTACATCGAGGCTTCCCTGAAACACCACGAAGTGCAGCTTCCGCCCCTCGCCGCTGTGGAAGCCACTGCGGTGGCTGTTACCACTACGGCAGGGCTCATCACATTCGTTGCGGCCTACAGGCCGCCGAGGGGACTGGTCCAGGAGGCTGACTTCGATGCTCTATTGGCGTTGCGAGGGGAAGATTTTAATTTCGGGCGACCTTAACGCCAAACACACGCAATGGAACTCCCGCATTACCAACGCCAGTGGCCGACGCCTCCTTCGCGCCACACAACGGCATGGCGCGATATTACTGGGGCCTTACGACCACACCGTATTCCCTCATCTCGGCCAGGCTGACGTGAGTTTCTACATGTCACCACTCCTGGCTCTATTGTGGTTCAACATAACGTCTACCTGGGTTCCCGGGTTCGATTCCCGACGGGGTCAGGGATTTTCTCTGCCTCGTGATGACTGGGTGTTGTGTGATGTCCATAGGTTACTTAGGTTTAAGTAGTTCTAAGTTCTAGGGGACTGATGACCATAGATGTTAAGTCCTATAGTGCTCAGAGCTATTTGAAACATTTTGAACCTAACGTCTTCTTGGTAGAGAAGGAATATCATGTTTTATGTGAATTTCAGACCACAATGCCATTACACCTTCATCACTTAGCGTAGCCTGTCCAAAATCATCGGCGGAACTTGGAATGAATCCCAGACCATAAGTTTATCAACCTATCATCAATCCAACAGACCACCAAATCCTCTTCTCGGTGACTCATTTTTCTATCCTTAACGCCGTTGCGCCACACTGGATTAGAAATCTGACACACAGGCTCCCTGTAGTGGTTTGCAGCATGTTCAGTACATTCATTTACTTCGTTGACCAAATCGCCATGAACCAGCTGCCTCGGCTACCCAGTGCATACATTCGACTCTATCTTGTGATCGCCGAAATAAAATCATGTAACTGCCACCTACACAGAACTGCCAACACTGTAGAATGGAGAAATTTAAATGGGAAGTGTTCCTTTCCACTCGAGCTACTCTATTACGCTATTTGTTTGTCGATAACGTCGTGCAGTGCAAGAGAAAAGGTGTAACTGTCTGTCTCTCAGAAGTCTAGATCCGTCCATACGCATTATCTCAGAGCACTGAGGACTGCAGAAGTTCTGGAGGAATTGTTGTTGACTTCGGGAGCTGCTGTAGCTATGTGTCAGCTGGTAGCGTCATGGTAAGTGTCGCGAGTTCAAATATATTCACTGCCGCATTTCTTAAAACGCAATTCTGATGTCTGCTGAAGTGATCAATCTAATGTAACTTTGAACATAATTCCCTTCACTTCCAAACCGAAAATAGCCGCATGTGGATAAAGGGCTAACTTCTGCGACATTTTGTTCTTTTCAGGTTTAATAGACGGCAAGGCAGCAGATGCAACTCCAAACTTTTGTACTAAGTATGGGGCGAGCGCATCGTGCCAAAATACGTCAGAAAAGTATTTCCTGCATTAGCTGTCGTGTGGTAGTAGGATTTTATTGTTCGTCAAACCTTGTTTGACAGCCTTAACTCAGAACAAGTTTTCTATATGCATGAAATCAATAAACTGCATGTGTATTGTCAGACAGTTGTAGATAACATCAGAAAATTCGCATATATCGTTGATGATTAATTTGTCTCTCATGTTTACTATTGTTTTAACAACACTGAAAGAAACCTTACCAAAACTGCGCACTGTGGCATTTCATAAACAAAGTTATGTAATCCTGGAAACCAAAAATTTGCTTCTCAGTAGCGGAATGAGGCGTTACCTGTTGTACAGCATTGTACGTTTTTCACCATTGCACTATGAGCCGAAAGTATTTTCTTACGATTTCCTTATCGATGTTTGAGCTGGCTGCTAGCAGATCTTTCACAGGAGGGATAAAAACTTCACAGTCAGTGTGACTAGAACTGGGAAGCATAACAGATGGTTTTCCACAAGTCAGTACATTAGCACAGAGCTAGCGAAGAAATATGTTCCTTCACTTCCTCTTACGAGGCCAATAGTGGCTAGAACTCGTATACCTCTATTTAAAGGACGAGATTAGTTGCGATTTCAGAGTACTATGACTTTTGTGGACTGAAAACCGTAAATTTACAATGTTTTGTTACACTTCAAGAAATAATAACTCAGATTATTCAATGGAAATGACTGGAAAACTCAAGTGAACTTTGAGGCTTAATTCCGTGCACACCAGGAAGTAACTCGTCGATCACAGAGTTGCCAAACATACATAGCCTTGTTGCCAAATCTCAGTTACAGTACCAACAGGAAGAGGACGAACAGATGTGTGCCTACAACGGGCTGGGAAGTGACCATAGCTGGCGTCTCAAAGATGCGGCTGCCACGGGCTGGAATACGTAATACATCTCATTCGCATATTTGTAACTACTTTTAGGGACTGGAGTAGAGTTACTAATAATACTCAGAACTGACTGCAAACTAAGCATCATAATCAGTAACTGTCATAATTGTTTTTATATTCCTTTCATAGGTGTACTCAAAACTAAGAAATTCATTCATTGTCATTTTCGTGCCTGGCTGATAGTCGAGCACAACAAATATATATAAAATTAAAAAAAGAATGTGTGTGTGTGTGTGTGTGTGTGTGTGTGTGACAAGAGAGAGAGAGAGAGACATAAATATAAAAAAGAATGAGAGAGAGAGAGTAAAAAGTAGTTGTAAAGAAAATTAAACTTGGTATGTAAAGAAACCTTTCATTATAATGACACGTTCCACATCATTACGAAATGTCATATTCATGATCTATGGAACAAGTATTAATATAATCAGATCCAATCTAATTTAATCATATCATATTGCTGACTAGCCATGAAGAGTCAAGAATTACCGAAATTTTCGCTAATATCAGTAACCAAATCTAAGCTTGAAAATAAAAGACGACAGTTTTTGTAATTAGCCGGGACTCCACGAAAGATTCCATTCAGAAGTAACAAAGTGTGCATGCTTTTTAAGATGAAGTTCATGATGAGAAGTTCTGTGATGGAGATACAAATCCAGCTCATAATCAGATTGTTAATTAAGTAAAATGAAATGTTACGTATCGGTTTTTTTTACCAGCTGCTAGGTGTTTGAATCTAAAATAAGGATACAAATTTTTGTGCCTGAGCGACAATCGAACCGCACGCTTACCATCCTTCTTTATCATCCACGAATATAGCTTAAGTATTAATTGCTTAGGCATCAACAGTAAGATGTGTGCGTGTTTGACGAGAAATAACGACGCCTATTGCGATTGTTGACAACACATGAACAGACATTAAAAATGCACATTAATTTTCACTAGCAGGCTGGTTTCCACGTGAATTATGAATATGAAATTATGAATTATGAATTTTTTGTACTGTATCAGGATTCGGACCCACATACTTACCTTTGGAGGAGACCTAGAGAAGACTGCAGTGTTGGGAAGAGGAACGAAATTATTCAACTATACTGTTCCGAGATATTCAGATCCTCAGAAAAGGAGATACGAATTCGAATCACAGAACAGCACCAAATTTTTCAACGTCTCTATTTCAATCAAGTACAAATAAAATAAGAGCCCTGTTCCTTTAAATGGCTATCGGTACATGAAACAAAATAAAATTTTCTATGTAAGTAAGTTTAGTGGCGACAGTATTTCTGTTTATCATGACATCCACCTATGTCATTTCGCAACGTAAACAGAATCTGCCCAGTTGGTAATGAAGGAACATGATGTTTAATGCGGATTCTGGATTATATCGTCTTTCTCTTGAGGTTACCAGAGGTAAAGTAAATCTGTTTGTGCGTCTCAAAAGTAAAAGTCTGAACCCACGCGTTGCACCTGTGATAGTTCGTTCCACGAGACCATTGTGGCCACATATCCCAGCTCAAGGAGTGTGCTGCAACTGAATATGTGCTTAGCTTTCAAAGTGCGAGTCTATAAAATGGTTAAGTAGAAGCAAGCTTCTGACGTGGAGATTATGCTATTCTCATGTCAGCAGGATGTAAAGACTCTTTTAGGCATCATAGCCTCAATGTGAAGCCATTTTGAAATTTTCACTAATTTAAGAAATGTCTTACTTCGTGAAAATCCAGTGTGAAGTGTGAAGTTACCGGATTATTCGATTATTACCGTCACTGTTAGTATCATTTTCTTCATAGTGCTGTTGGAACACATTTGCTTGAAGATCTTTTAATGCCTTTTGGTGATTATAGAAGCAGTTGCCCAAGAACAGGTTCTTTCCCTGTCTACGGAATCCTTTTCATGTTAATATCAAACATCAGCAATTACTCGTAGATTACATTAAAACTAAAGTAACTGATGAAGACGTTACTTGATAACAAAGCGCGCTGTATTTCTTCTTTTACTTACGCCTAGAAATGGCTGTCGAATACTGCCAAACCAAAAGCGAAAGGATCTTACTGCCTTCCGATATACGTCGCTGTCAGTTCTTCCATATGATTTGCTCGACCTGACCTGTTTCAAGTTGTGTATGGCAGAGATTGTTTTAGAAAATCAATTGTTTTCCTTAGCAATAAACAGAAAGATTTACATTCTAAGCAATGCAAGTTCAAACTTTTCGCAATATTAGTTCAAATTTAATATTCGCCTCTATAATGTAGTAAAGTATTTCACAGTTGCAAAACCCGCATCCGACTCGTTGACCTTACACTTAGTCGCTGACCATAAATTCTAGCTCTGAGTGACGCCAGTTTAAGTAACCTAATGTAGCGACGACTGTTTGCCATTGCTCTTTCTCACCGGAAAATAGGCAGTTCACTCCTTGGGCTTAATAAGTACACTGTAACAGTAATTTCTGTGTGTATGGAATTCGTACGGATTGTAGAATTTGGTGGTGCTCTGTCTTCTACTTCTGTATACAATATGCCTGACGTAAATGGGCCATTTCTCATTACAGGCCCCGGGCAGTACAACATCATACTGACAACAGTAACGTGCTTATACTGACAACCTCACAGTTCGTTTTACCTGATTTTGTAATCATTTAAATAAAACAACATGACCTTCCAGCGGGAGACGTTTCCTCCCCATTTTCCTTCTGTGAAATTTGTCAGTAAGCTTTTTGCCTTCCAACCAGCGAAATGCGGCAGAGGACGGTTGCTGAACGATTCACAAACCACGATTTAGTGCCGTTAAGACTTTTTCTTTAAACTTTGTCGTAGCTGAAGGAATTTAATTTCTTCTTAACTCGCCTTATACAGCAACGTTCACAGACATCTCAAACAGGAAAAGCTCTTTATCTAGGTACGAAGGTAGTAAAATAAACCTCTCACAGTTTGTGTCAGGTTGATCTTTTCGTCTGACAGCACTGCATTAGTATTTTGTCTAAGAGGTATCACAAGTAGTGTTCCTGTAACTGTAGGAATCATAGGTTGAAAACTAGTTTTAACACCGATGGGTACATTACCGCTAAATCAATCTAACAGAATTTTTTCTGTAAATTAGCAGCTCCATTACATAAATCAGAAAAAGAGCTTGCACATGCTGACCCCTATCACGGTTATAACTGACGACTAAGTGAGCCGTTGCGACACGAGACACGGGCGGTACCATGGGGCTACGGACACACTGCTGCCAGCATGCCACTCTCGTAATTATATTGGTCGCTCAGCCTAATAACGCATCGTGAAAGATAATAAAATTTGTCACTTACGTGAAGAATAGCATTTCTTTAGCCAAAAAATTGAATTTTCATTCCCAGCGTCTTAGTTTACGTGAGGATTGTATAGCACGAATCATTCAAATTGAAAGGGAATATCAAGTGAATGTAGCAAGTCAGTTCAGTACCATACACGAAAGTGATTGCACTGTCTCAGTGTTGCCAAATGTTTGTGACGATGTTGCCAATTCTCAGCTGTGCTAGGACCAGCACATAGAGGCATTCGACTGAAACATAGCCATGACCAAGATTGTAACTGGGGTCGACAGCATCGTCGTCTACCACCTTGACAACTCGAACGGTGACAGTGCTCGGCCGGTTACTTACGTTTACTGGTATCAAAAGTACAACATGAAAACACAAAAATGTTAATAACCCAGAGATTATTAACTTTGAAACCCATAGTAAAGTAAAGCAGTCATCAGTCGGAAGATTGGTTTGGACGTCACAGTGCTTTCTTGTTGGAGGTGGTATGCCGTTGTTATCCTCCGCCCTTTGAGTTGACGTACCTAACCAGTTAATAATGGAACCTACAGTTTAACGAGGCTTTCGGACCACAGTGCTACTCGGCATTTTTCACATCATCAAACACTGCCCGAGGTGAAATAAGTGTACAGTGGCACTTGAAAATCGTGGTACTGAACAAGGTTGCACCCGAGACCATTGTAGTCTTAGTGTTGCTCTTTACCACTTCGCCACCATGTAACGGCTGGAAGCTCTAACGTACTAATGAAATGTTTTATTTGTAGACGCTATTTCGGTGTACAACAATGAAAATACGATTGTCCGTCTTCAACTTTGTCCTCGATTTTTTCAGATGCTATGGAGTGTATAGCACAAAGCTAGAACATCCATGCAATATTTGACAAAAATCGGTAGCGCACTTGTCAGACCCTCTCCCTGTGGAACTTATTTGCAAATCGGAAGTTTTTGGAGACTGTTTCCCCCTGCTCCCCACAACGAGCGTTCCAAGTGACATACAGCAATGTATGCAATATCTCGAATATACTGAACGCCACAGTTTACTTTAGTCTTCCGTACTAAAACATGTTCGTTCCATCGAAATAATAGTTACGACTAAAACATATTTCTGTATACCCTGAATTTTGTTGGACAGATATATATCGTCATCTAACACAGCTCATAACAATTTAAGACTAGTGATTTTGGCTGATATACCAATAAACACACCTATCTGTTGTAACTGGATCGTCTGCAACAGCATTGACTTAATGATATTGCTCTAAACGTTCCAGTGAAATCGTGAATATAATCCGCGTGTCACAGTATTGAAAGCTTGAAATCGGGAATGAATTTGACGTCGGTGCTGGTGCGAGTGCTCTGCTTCCTGTGTGGCACTTCGTTTCCTGTTGCCTTGTGAGTAGGTTCTTACTTCTGTCAAGGCGACATGTCACAGCTCATTGAGTTTGATAAAGGTCGTATCGTTGCGCTTTATGAAGACGGGTACTGGTTCAAATGGTTCAAATGGCTCTGAGGTCATCAGTCCCTTAGAACTTAGGACTACTTAAACCTAACTAACCTAAGGATATCACAGACGCGCATACCCGAGGCAGGATTCGAACCTGCGACCGTAGCAGTCGCGCGGTTCCAGACTGAAGCGCCTAGAACCGCTCGGCCACACCGGCCGGCAAGACGGGTACTGTATCAGTGCCATTTCCCGTGTTCTGGGATACAGCAAATCCACAATTCATCTCTGGGTGAAGAGGATGGAAGATGTAGGCCACGTAAACCGTCGTCGTCGCTCTGGACGCCCACGGACTATCACATGGAATGTAGACAGGAGTATACTCCGCTGCAGTGTTGAGGACCCTTTCAGGAGTGGCAGAGAAAGTAAAAACATCCTGCAGCTAACAGTGAGCAGGTCGACCATACGTCGTCGGCTCAACGAGGAAGCAAAGAATGGACGTAAATCGGCGGTTAAGGAAATGCTGAAAGAGCAACATAGGGCTGCCAGGTTAAATTTCGCGCAGGCCTGTAGAAGGAAGCCGCTTTCGTACTGGCACAGAGTTATGTTTACCGACGAGAAGGTATTTTTAACTGCTCCAAATAGCTCTGTCCATGTGTATCGACTAAGTTTAACGAGATACGACCGTAAATATGTCCAACAGAGGCAAAGGCGTGGCCGGACGTCTGTCACAGTTTGGGGCTGGATATCAGCAAATGCTTGCGGCGTGCTGTGGGAACTTGAGCGTCCGCTTTGTAGTGCTTATTAGTGCGAAATACTGGAAGAAATCATACTTCCTTCTCTTCGTCAGCTATTTCCTGGAGGTAGAATCATTTTCCAACATGACCATTCCCCAATTCATACAGCCAATCGAGTAAGACACTGGTTTCAGATTAAAGGAGACGTTGAGCTGTTAGACTGGCCTCCAAAAGCTGCTGACCTCAATCCCATAGAGCACGTGTGGGCAGAGATGGAAAAAAATTATTAGGAGGAAAAGACCTGCATCAACATCCAAGGCAGCGTTGTCGGAAGCAGTTCACGCTGCTTGGGAAGAGATGTCACAGAGTGACAGATGCATCAGAAAAGCTTGTTGCCTCTGTTCCCTGGCGATTAAATGCGTTTGTAGAAGAGGACGGGACTGGACGCGGTACTGACCCTACTGTGTTAACAGGAAGAAGACTTTGTTTAAAGCACATATTGTTTAATTTCAGCTCAACTTCTCTTCAGTGATTAAGATGCTGTGAACAAAAGGAAAACGTCTCCAATTTTAATTTTCTTAGTAAAACTTTAATGTAAAATAAATCGCAAATATTTGCATAACAAGACGAAGGTGTTTATTTCGATGAAGAGTACGTTTTTTCTCATAAGACGCATAATGGCAATGGAGATTAAGGTATCAAAGAGAGACCATTTATGTTGTTTAATTTTTCTCCATTTCTGTTTATGCCAACTTGGAGGTACTACATTCAATTCAGTTCTATTTACTTTGGTGCAGGGACACGCAAGTGCCAAGTCACAAACGAGAGATTCTTAATGTTAAGGCCAAGCAAAAGCCACAGTGGTGGCTACGTGGTGGCACAGTGGTAAAGAGCAGTCAGCGGTGGGGCAAGGTCGTCGTGCCTGTCCCCCTGTGTTTATTTGTTTACCTTCCATTGCGGCGAGTGTCACGCGTCCTTGTCTCGGTAATGCCGTGGCGCACTCGTACCGCAAGTCCACAATTAAGATCACGTTTCAAGCGGACTACGCAAGACCTCGAGCACTTGACATTGAACGTTTCATTCGGGAAGAACTTCAATTGCACCTCAAGACATCATTGGGATCCACTTTTCCATAACACAAAGTGATCAATGAAAAGTCGTGCACTGATGTTTTGCGCCGACACACTCATGGCCACATAGGAACTGTCACGATCGACCACGTTGGATTAGGCCTTCGCACTCTGTGGATCTTTGAGCTGCCATTCGAAGTCCCACCAGATGTTGGGATGACAACTTTAAAACTGTACGGCAACGTGCTAAGCCACCTGGCTGAAAAATGGCATACGTTTGAGACATACCTCGTCTTAAACGGAGTGCGACAAGTTAAGATTGAACTGACGAACAACGGACAACCTGGCTTGCGCCGGCTGTGGCCAGGAAGGACATGTCCGATCGGTCTGCATTCAACGCCGACTGACCCAGACACCGGTTGCTGAAGTTCCATCCCCGGCGACGCCTACTTCACTCCCCAACACGTATGCAGCGGCTGCAACCGCTACAGCTGTTTCTGCCCAGGATCGTAACACCGTATTACAGTCAGTGGTCGATGACAGTGTGGCGGACAGCATATCCCCCTCTACGACGTCATCGGCAGACCTGCCTCAAGACGGTGATCAATTGTGCCACCGAGACGAGCCTAAAGAGAAGATGGAAGTAGAAACGGAAATTGTCCCAACTTCTGCCTTCCTACCAAAGGAGACCACATCAAACGATTGCCGCCCGCACTCTCACACAGAACAACATGTCCGGAAACAACGGACCCCTCGAAAACGCAAGAAACGGCGCCATACGCCATCCGATGATTGCCTGCTTCGGATGTGTGAACCGGACGAATATCCGGCGTCGGACGACACTGAGGACTCTACCACCACAACTCACCCTTCCCGTCACGATTCTACAGCGAATACAGTTTCTGAGTCTCGGTGTGACAACACCACTTGTGCTACTGAACATGCGCGTGAGCGCTCTACTGACAGCACTAGTCAACAGTTACCAATTGCTGCATCTGATTCTTGGGCGGATGACGTCGAGGATGAGCCACAGCACCAGGAGGATGCCGAGGGCAGAGATGCTCCCTCGGCTGTACCCAGCACCGACCAACCACAGTGACTACGGCTGTATCGTCAGCCTCTGTGGGGCCGCCCCTGCCGCCCACACCTGGCCTCCTAAATAACCCAGTTGCCGACCTGGCTGACCAGACATATCGTCTAGCAACGATTAACATCAACAACATACGTGCCCGACATAAACAGCGATGCTACAGGTTCTGCTCAACGCAGCAGACATCGACATTGCGCTCCTTCAAGAGGTGTATAGGTGTATGTCGCAGACTTCAAGGAACCCTATAGCTACAAGGCTTGAGTCTCACATGCGTCGGACAATGGCAGTGGTATGGCGATCCTCCTCCGTGAAGGCATATCCGCAGAAGATGTCGAGTATTTCCCTGACGCCAGAGGCATGGCTCTTACTATCCAAGGAGTCAAACTTATTAACATCTACGCACCGTCAGGATCTGGTCGGCGTCGCGAACGATCCACCTTTTTCGCTCATACAATCACGCCCCTCTTTATGGCTATTCGGATGGGACTTCAGCAGTAGCCAAGATCAGTTACCACATTATTATCCCTGCACAGAACTTGCGACAATTATAAATAATCTTCAGTTGGCGGACTCGTGAGAACATGTTTGTGGCGATCGGTCCGGATTTACTCAATACACCAGCCATTCCTCCAGCCGTATCGACCGAATTTACATCTCGCGCTCCATAGCTGTGGGGACGAGAGCTGCCGAAGTTTGGCCCACAGCGTTTTCTGACCACGAGGCCTACATCTGCGCCATTACCCTCGGCCGTCAGAAGGTATGGCACAGTTGTGGGCCTTGGAAGTTGAACGTCACTCACCTAGCCTCTCAGGAATGCCGCCGCCTTATAGAGAACATGTGAGATTCCTGTAGCCGCCGGCGTGGAATGTACCGGTCTACACTGTCGTGGTGGTTACTCTGCGCCAAACCAGCCCTCCAGAAGATCTTGATAGGCTACGGCCGAGATGTTGCAGCATGGAAGAGACATACCATGGACTTTTACTACAGCATCTTAATGAAATGTACAACATTGCGGTACTCACGTGCACGGCAGGTGACAGTGAACAGTGCCAAGGCACGGATCATCAGATTAACACGTTGCCATCTTGAGGGTGCGAACGTCAGTGCGTGCACTCAAGACAGAGTGGGCCAGGAGGAACAGTCCATGTATCACGACATTGCAGAACGACGGCGCCGACGCAGGACCCTGATCCAAGCTATCACGACGGAAGACGGACGACGCCTTGATACCCAGCGCGATATAGGAAACGCCCTTCATGCTCACTACACTAGGCTGTACTCGGAACATCGACATCCCCCAGAGGTGATCGCCGAATTTTCTCAACTCACTTAGGCCACGATCTCTCCGATAGCGGCAGCGGATTTGACTGCAGATGTATCGGAAGAGGAAATCATTCAAGCAATACAGGCGGGGCTGCTCATAAGTCCCCGGGACCTGATGGCCTTCCTCTGGAATTATGCCGGACATATCAACAATTGCCGGCACGAGCATGGACTGATATTTGCCGCGATCTTATGTCTCCCACGTCGCAGATTCCTGGGGCTTTCCTAGAAGGACTGCTTGTGCCCATACACAAACCACGAGGCGGATCCAGGATCGGTGATTATCGCCCCTTGGCTTTATTCAACAGTGACTTGAAGATTTTCACCCGGCTTCTGGCAGCACGCCTAAAGCGATCGGTACAGTGTGTTGTGTCGCAGGACCAGGCATCGTTAGGTGGTGACCATAATATTCGCACTGCACTTTGCCGATATCGAGATATGATCACGCTAGCCAAAGCTCGCCAACTGCCAGGAGTTTTGGCCTGACTCGACTTTAGCCAGGCCTTTGACAGAGTCGACCACACATTTTTGATGGAGGTACTGCAACACATTGGGTATCCGGACATCATAGTTAAGGTACTGATGCGTCTCCTACGCGGCGCGACCTCCAAGGTGTTATGTAATTGCCGTCTAACGCCGCCGATACAGATCCAGCGATCGGTGCGACAAGGCTGCCCTCTTTCGGCGATATTGTACGCTCTCGTCTTGGAACCACTCTTCTGCGGCCTCCGGCAACACGTGACTGGCATGTCCCTTGGTGGACACACTTTTTGCTGCACTGCCTATGCGGATGATCTGGTACTCCTTCTTCGCAGTATTGACGATGTTTGTGCAGTACTGGCGTGGTTGGCGACCTACGGCACGGCATAGGGGAGCAATCTCAATCTCCACAAATCGCACGTCCTGTCTATAGGCAGAGGTCTACCCGACGAGAGCGTCGCACCGCTACGAATCAGTGACTCAATTCGCTGTCTTGGCACGAATTTACATCTGACATGAAGCGTTCAACAGTCCTTAACTACAGCCGTTTATTGAATCAGATGAGAGCAGGAATAAGTGACCACCTTCTGAGACATCTAGGCCTCCTGCTGTGAACACGATATGCTAACATCTATTTGGCGTCACGTATCCCCCATTTTGCACAGGTACTCCTGATACCACCTACCCTGGCTCACCGCATGTTGGCGGTTTTGGGATCCTTTGTTAATACGGGCATGTTATTTAAGATTCGTTACGAGTCCCTAACCTTCCCGAGGAGCAGAGGGGGTTTAGGCCTTTGTCATGTTCAGGACAGAGCGAAGGCCCTGTTCGTCAGGTGTCACCTGCAACTGTGGCGACGAAGTCCGACGTGCCTCACAAGTCTCTTACTGGAGGCATTACGACCAATCTCACTGGCACCCCCTGTGATGATATCGGACATCCCAGCACCTTTCTTCTACATTAGCCAATTCTTCCTTGAATTAAGCTGCATCCACACCGCACTACCACCCACATGCTTGATGATGACGAGGGCGATATATGCTGCCATGTAAATGAACAGGACGCCGAATGTGATTGAAAGCAAACACCCCACTACAAAGTGGCGTGCTGTGTGGCACGCAGTGAATGCTTCCACCCTTGATAGTGACGTTCAGTCTGCATGGAACGTAACTGTTAATGGGAATCAGTTGTGCCAGTCCCGCCTACATCACATCCACCTCGCTGATACACTCTTGTGCGCCACATGCCAAGTGACTGACACCGATGAACATCGTTTGGAATGCGGGTCGGCAAAGTACGTTTGGTATTTGGTGCGTCAGATATTGGCTTTTCTCACACGCAATACTCCCGACTGGATAACTACCCGATCACTTCTTTTGCCCGATGAGATGTATTTCCAGAGAGCAAAAACGAACTCAATGACGTGGATTAGCGGCCACGCTGTTCACTACCTGTTCGGTAATGGCGAAAAGACTGTACCCGATTTTTGGTATTACCTTAACGAACGACATTTTGCGAACGTCAAAAACCATAAATTTAGGCAATATTCTTATAATTTTCTTTGGAGCGCATTCCATAATCCGCCTCACAGCTGGATTATTGATGAAATGAGAAGATAACCATTGCACCTCTTCCCAGTTCCTTTTTTTTATGAGATTAAACAAACAACGGAAACAACACAGCAACGAGACGACAGTCATCGAAAAATTTGCAGCGGGCTAAAGTATGGAGCATCCTTTATCGTAACGGGACGACTTCCTATTATTCTGTTTATGTAGCCGAAGAGGAATGGCTTTTCTTTCATCCATTTGTATAAAAATAAAATAAAATAAAAATAAAAATCAAGCAGAAACACAAACCTCCCAAAATCCTTATTCCTTTTCTTAAAAGTAAATAGATAAATAAAGTAGACATTGAAAAAAATATATATAAATAAAAATGAAAGAAACCTAAAAATGTGGTAAAGAGCAAGACTAGGAATACGAAGTTCTCAGGTTCGATCCCTGGTCAAACCCCCAAAATTTTTATTTACCATTTTACATATATTTCCCCTCGGGCAGTGTTTGTTGATGTGAAAAATGCCGAGCTGCACTGTGGTCTGAAAGCCTCGTTAAACAGTAGGATTCCCTATTAACTGGCTAGGTGAGACAACTCAAACGTCGGAGGAAAGCAATGGCATATGGTCTCCAACAAAACCGTGCCTATTAAAGCACTGTGGTGTTCAAACCAATCTTCCGACTGATGACTGCTTTACTTTATTATGGGTTCCAAAGTTAATAATCTCTGGGTTATTAACATTTCTGTGCTTTAACGCTGTAGCTTTGATACCAGTAAACGTAAGTAACTGTCCGAGCACTGTCACCGTTCGAGTTGTCAAGGTGGTAGACGACGATGCTGTCGACCGCAGTTACAATCTTGGTCATGGCTATGTTTCAGTCGAATGCCTCTATGTGCTGGTCCTAGCACAGCTGAGAATTGGCAACATCGTCACAAACATTTGGCAACACTGTGACAGTGCAATCACTTCCATGTATGGTACTGAACTGACTTGCTAAATTCACTTGATATCCCCTTTCCATTTGAATGATTCGTGCTATAGAATCCTCACGCAAACTAAGACGCTGAGATTGAAAATTCAATTTTTTGGATAAAGAAATTCTATTCTTTACGTAAGTGACAAATTTTATTATCTTTCACGATGCGTTATTAGGCTGAGCGACCAATATAATTACGAGAGTGGCGTGCTGGCAGCAGTGTGTCCGTAGCCGCATGGTACCGCCCGTTTCTCGTGTCACATCGGTTCAATTAGTCGTCAATTCTAACCGTGGTAGGGGCCAGCATGTGCGAGCTTTCTTTTCTGATTTATTTAATGGAGCCGTGAATTCCCAGAAAAATTCCTTAACGAAATCGGAAGAAAACCTTTACACATCAAGTCCTCTTGGTAGCTCGACTCAGTAAGTTGTGTTAATGGTCATAGATCTCGGCCTTATGACTGCGAAGCTGCTTCACAGTACAAGCGTCTCTGAAGAAATTCGAATCGACCATCAACGATACGAATTTCATTGTTGTTCTTCACTTAGGACTCACATGCCACGATGATAAGTATGAAGGAAATGAACCTCTTGATTACTATAGGGCCTCTATACTGAATTTCCACAGTAGCAATTAGGAACTCCCTGCAGACATTTGCTAACAGAGGCTCTAGCAACTTACTTTTTCACTGAGTGTGCAATTTTGTCGCCTTAAATCCAATTGAATATTTTAAATAACACTTTTGAACAACGTTCACTTCTCCATTAATTAATGTATGAACCTGAAAACAAGCAATTTGCCTGAGTAGTTATAGAACAGGTTCTGAAACGTATTGACAATGTTTCGCATCCATTTACCATAGGGAATCAAAGGAAGAAACCAAACTCTCTGTGCATTGACTAACACATATGAATCCAAGACAAAAATAAATTATTTTAAGAATCTCCTGTGAAAGGAAAAAGAAAAGGATGTGACGCTTTAATTATATCACACTGGATCCAGAACAATGAAATTAGTTCTGTGCCACATTGATGTATTGCATACTAGTGTACTAAAATACTCATCAAATAAAAACGGTTTTGTGCTTCCGTTGCTATCGAGTGTGACACACAAATCGTAGACAGACTTTATGGGTCACCACTCAACAACATTAGTGCATGTTACACCGTCGAAAGTGACGAGTGGAGCAGACGTTGTTGGAGAAGGAGAGACAGCGCAGTGCTTCAGCCCCCGCCGGTAGGCAGCAAACGGGTCCCAGAGAACTGAGACACATGCAGTGTACAGAGGCGGATGGTCAGCCAAGAAATCTCTCGCTAAAATATTGTTGAACATAACTGTTATTACCGATGTGACAGAAACCGGAATATGTTGTACATTCGCTTGAATTACACTCATAGCTTCAGCATAGAGAGGAAAGATGCGATAAAAACTTTGTCGACGTGTGCTTTCGGTTGCCAGACGTCGTATTAGCAAGTCCCGCGTTTTTCCTCAAGAGTATGGTCGTAGTCAAGGGTGATGTACTCAGACTGCAGTCAAGAATTCCTCCGGGAAGTGCCTCAGTCTACAATGTTGCCAGATCGAGTATATTGCCGGTCATAGAATTCTGAGGGGAGCACGACTGTATTGTCCACCTTACGTGAACGACTCGGCGGTCAATGTTTTTGTCTAAGACTGTATCTACAACACGTATTGCATGCTCAAGACCCAGAATAATTCACAAAAAATCAGTTTATGAGATCAATATTAATTATAGAGTTCGAAGTATTCATAGTGTTGTATACGTGTGTGTAAACGCCTTCCAATGACCACTCAAGGAAGACAAGGATACACAGTCTAGCTTCAATATTATAAATACGCCTCAGTTTGTGGATGAACTCAGACTTAGGTTGATCATCATTTTGAATAATTAGCAGTACTGTACCCATTGGTGTTAAAACCGTTTTCAACCAATGATTCCCACAGCTATACGAAAACTACTTGTGATACCTCTTGGACAAAATACTTACGCAGTGCTATCAGACGAAAAGATCTATCTGACACAAACTGTGGGAAGTTTATTTTACAACCTTCGTATTTGCATCAAGGGCTTTTCCTATTTGAGATATTTGTGAACATTGCTGCATCCTTATGCAGCATCCTTAAGCAGAAACTAAATTCCTTCAGCTACCACAATGTTTAAAGAAATCGTCTTAACGGCACTAAATCGTGGTCTGTGAATCGTTCACCGACCATCCTCTGCCGCATTTCGCTGGTTGGAAGGCAAAAAGCTTACTGGAAAATTTCACAGAGGGAGAAGGGGGACGAAACGTCTCCCACTGGAAGGTCATGTTGTTTTATTTAAATGGTTACAAAATCAGGTAAAACGAATACTGTTACAGTGTACTTATGGAGCCCAAGGAGTGAACTGCCTATTTTCCGGTGAGAAGGAGCAATGGCAAACAGTCGTCGCTACATTAAGTTACTAAAACTGGCGTCACTTTGACCTAGAATTAACGGTCAGCGACCAAGTGTGAGGTCAATGAGTCGGATGCGGGTTTTGCAACTGTGAAATACTTTCCTACATTATAGAAGCGAATATTAAATTTGAACTAATATTGCGAAAAGTTTTAACTTGCATAGCTTAGAATGTAAATCTTTCTGTTTATTGCAAAGGAAAACAATTGACTATCTAAAACATTCTCTGTCATACACAACTTGAAACAGGTCACGTCGACCAAATCATATGGAAGAACTGACAGCGACGTATATCGGAAGGCAGTAAGATCCTTTCGCTTTAGGTTTGGCAGTATTCGACAGCCATTTTTAGGCATAAGTAAAAGAAGAAATACAGCGCGCTTTGTTATCAAGTAACGTCTTCATCAGTTACTTTAGTTTTAATGTAATCTACGAGTAATTGCTGATGTTTGATATTAACATGAAAAGAATTCCGCAGACAGGGAAAGAAACTGTTCTTGGGCAACTGCTTCTATAATCACCAAAAGGCATTAAAAGATCTTCAAGCAAATGTGTTCCAACAGCGCCATGAAGAAAATGATACTAACAGTGACGGTAATAATCAAATAATCCGGTAACTTCACACTTCACACTGGATTTTCACGAACTAAGACATTTCCTAAATTAGTGAAAATTTCAAAATGGATTCACATTGACGCTATGATGCCTAAAGAGTCTTTACATCCTGCTGACATGAGAATAGCATAATCTCCACGTCAGAAGCTTGCTTCTACTTAACCATTTTATAGCCCCGCACTTTGAAAGCTAAGCACATATTCAGTTGCAGCACACTCCTTGAGCTGGGATATGTGGCCACAATGGTCTCGTGGAACGAACTATCACAGGTGCAACGCGTGGGTTCAGACTTTTACTTTTGAGAAGCACAGACAGATTTACTTTACCTCTGGTAACTTCAAGAGAAAGACATTATAATCCAGAATCCGCATTAAACATCACGTTCCTTCATTACCAACTGGGCAGAGGCTGTTTACGTTGGGAAATGACATAGGCGGATGTCATGATAAACAGAAATACTGTCGCCAGTAAACTTACTTACATTAGAAAAATTTATTTTGTTTCATGAACCGATAGCCATTTAAAGGAACAGGGCTCTTATTTTATTTGTACTTGAATGAACTAGAGACGTTGAAAAATTTGGTGCTGGACTGTGATTCGAATTCGCATCCCCTCTTTGGAGGATCTGAATCTCTCGGAACAGTATAGTTCAATAATTCCGTTCCTTTTTCCAAGACTGCACTCTTCCCTAGATCTCCTCCAAAGGTAAATAAGTGGCTCCGAATCCTGATCCAGTACAAAAATATTCATAATTTCATTTTCACGTGCAAACCAGCCTGCTAGTGATATTTAATGTGCATTTTTAATGTCTGTTCATGTGTTGTCAACAATCGCTATAGGCGTCGTTATTTCTGGTCAAATACGTACACCTCTTACTGTTGATCACTAAACAATTGATACTTAAGCTACATTCGTGGATGATAACGAAGGACGGTAGGTGTGCGGTTCGATTGTCGCTCAGGCACAAAAATTTGTATCCTTATTTTAGATTCAAACACCTAGCAGCTGGTAAGAAAAACCGATACGTAACATTTCATTTTACTTAATTAACAATCCGATTATGAGTTGGGTTCGTATCTCCATCACAGAACTTCTCATCATGAACTTCATCTTAAAAAGCATGCACACTTTGTTACTTGTGAATGGAAGTATATTAGACATCTTTCGTGTTTAGTTAACAGGGACGAAAGAGTCTTGATCGGAGTCCCAGTTTATTACAAAAACTGTTGTCTTTTATTTTCAAGCTTAGATTTGGTTACTGATATTGGCAAAAATTTCGGTAATTCCTGACTCTTCATGGCCAGTCAGCAATATGATATGATTAAATTAGATTAGATCTGATTACATTAATACTTGTTCCACAGATCATGAACACGACATTGCGTAATGATGTGGAACGTGTCATTTTTATGAAAGGTTTCTTTACATACAATGTTTCAATTTCTTTACAATTATTAAATACTCTCTCTCTCTCAATCTTTTTTCTGTTTATGTCTCTCTCTCTCTCTCTCTCTCTCTCGTCACACAGACGCACACACATACACAATTATTTTTTTAATTTTATTTGTTTGTTGTGCTCGACTATCGACCTGGCAAGAAAATGACCATGAATGAATTTCTTAGTTCTGAGTACACTTATGAAAAGAATATAAAATAAGTATGAGAGTTACTGCTTTATGATGCTTAGTTTGCAGTCAGTTCTGAGTATTATTAGTAACTCTACTCCAGTCCCAAAACTACTTACAGAAATGCGAATCCGATGCATTACGTATTACAGCCCGTGGCAGCCGCATCTTTGAGACGCCAGCTATGGTCACTTCCCAGCCCGCTGTAGGCACACGTCTGTTCGTCATCTTCTTGTTGGTACTGTAACTGAGATTTGGCAACAAGGCAAGGTACGTTTGGCAACTCTGTGCTCGACAAGTTACTTACTGGTGTTCACGGAATTAAGCCTCAAACTTCACTTGAGTTTTTCAGTCATTTCCATTGAATAATCCTAGTTATTATTATTTGAGGTGTAACAAAACATTGTAAATTTACGGTTTTCAGTCCACGAAAGTCATAATACTCTGAAATCGCAACTAATCTAGTCCTTTAAATAGCGGTTTACGAGTGCTAGCCACTATTCGCCTCGTAAGAGGAAGTGAAGGCACATATTTCTTCGCTAGCTCTGTAGTAATGTACTGACCTGTGAAAACCCATCTGTTATGCTTCCCGGTTCTAGTCACACTGATTGTGATGTTTTTATCCCTCCTGTGAAAGATCTACAAGCAGTCAGATCAAACATCGATAAGGAAATCGTAAGAAAATACTTTCGGCTCATAGTGCAATGGTGAAAAACGTACAATGCTGCACAACTGGTAACCCCTCATTCCACTACTGCGAAGCAAATTTTGGGTTTCCAGGATTACATATCTTTGTTTATGATATGCCACAGTGCGCAGTTTTCGTAAGGTTTCTTTTAGTGTTGTTAAAACAATAGTAAACCTGAGAGGCAAATTAATCATCAACGATATATGCGAATTCACTGATGTTACCTATAACTGTCTGACAATACACATGCAGCTTATTGATTACATGCATATAGAAAACTTGTTCTGAGTTAAGGCTGTCAAACAAGGTTTGAAGAAGAATATAATTCTACTACCACACGACAGCTAATGCAGGAAATACTTTTCTGACGTATTTTGGCACGATGCGCTCTCCCCATACTTAATACAAAAGTTTGAAGTTGCATCTGCTGCCTGGCCGTCTATTAAACCTGAAAAGAACAAAATATTGCAGAAGTGGACCCTTTATCCAAATGTTGCTATTTTGGGTTTAGAAGTGAAGGGATTTTTTTTTTTAATCTTTATTCTTCAATATATGTGATACATAACAACCCACCACCTTATATAATTAGTGGGTCCTAGTTCATACAATTTGGTATTACTACTACAGCTTACTCTATGTTAGTTTTCCTTTGTTCTCACTATGGGCGCTACGATTATGTCTTTCTATGTTATTTTATTCTTCTTATGTTAATGTACATCTACCTGCAGCGATACAGTTGTGCCAGCGTTGTATAAACCTACTTAGTGGCCCTGTTCGCCGAGCTATCCCGGTGAACGTGCCCCTGGCACCGGGCTGGCCGGAATTGTTGATCGCTGCAGTACTACACTATTTTGTTATCCTAGCTTATCCTACATCTAACCTAACTTAGCCTAGAGTCAAAATTGGTGAGTGTCTAGATCGGTGTTTGGGCGCACCCTCCCCCTAATACCAGACGTGGCGGATTCCAGCCGTGAGGCGGCTGGCCAATCCACGCCCCAGCGGAACAGGACAGGTGCGCGGAGTCAGATTTGGTGTATGATATCTTAGTCGTTGTTCCTTAGATATTCCTTTATTACTTTAAGTGATATCTCATTCGCCAATTTATTTAGAGTTGAAAAATGGTCCTCGTGCCTGAGCAAGTGATACGTGTCAAAATTGGGTAGCTGGTGACGTAATTGCGCTGCTACGTCGTCAAAGAGGTGGCACTCATACACCACGTGTTCTGGGGTGCCTGGTGTGGCCCCACAGTCACACGCTGGTGTAGCCCGTTTCCCGAACCGGCATAAATATGCCGGGTAGGGTCCATGACCTGTGAGGAAGTGCAGCAGTCCTCGTGACGGTGTGAAGTATTTTAATTGCAATCTTTCCCTGATGTTGGGCAGCAGTTCATATTTTCTGCGACCGGTTTCTTCGTTATCCCATTGTTGTTGCCAAAGTTCTTCCCCCCTATGTTTAATTTACAATTTATTTCCCACATGTGTCCCCATTAGGTCGACTATTTTCTCCCTGTTTCCCTTCTTAACCAAGTACCATGTCGCTTGTTCTCTGACTTTTATGTCAAGCGGACAAAGCCCCATTAACACCGTTAGTGCTCCGCCCGGTGTTGTTCTATATGCCCCTACTGATCTGAGAAGCATGTTCCGCTGCACTCTTCTCATAGCCATGGCAGGCATAACCCTCGTGAGTCTGTGGGCCCAGACTCCTGACCCATATCCTACAATAGATGTCAGTATACTATTGTGATATAATTTGATCAATTCTGGTGGCAGGTGGAATCGCTTGTGACCAATTGATATTAAGTTGTTTAGTGTTTCTAATGATCTATGTGTGACGGTGTCAATATGTGATGCATAAGTCCGCCTCTCATTGACGATTACTCCCAAGTATCGCGTTTCATGGCGTCGAAGAACTGGTGAGCCATCTATTCTTACTGTTGGATTCCTAACTAGTTGCCCTTTCAAGAGTAGGTACGTGGACTTTGTTGGTGAGATTTTCATTTTGGTCGTATGGAACCATGTACTCAAGATTGAAATAGCCCTCTCAATTTTCGGCTCTAAGTCTTCGCGGCTGCGGCCGCCAACCAGCAGGAGGGGGTCGTCCGCGTAGGCTATGCCCTCTAGCACATCGTCACTGTTCTGTAGATTTTCCAAGAGGGGTTCCATATTAATATCCCAAAAGAGTGGCCCCAGGACAGATCCCTATGGGCACCCCTTGGTGATCTTCTTACTTATTCTCCCGCGAGGGGACGATAGCCAGACCTCCCTATTCTCACAATAGCTCCTCAGCCATATAGCGACCTCGGGCACTCCTTCTCACGCAGGCGAGAGAAGAGGGAGGGCCACCACAGGTTGTCAAAGGCGCCACTGATGTCTACCATGATGCCGACCACGTATTTGTGTGGGGTAGCAGCACAGACCTCCGCAGCCAGAGCGATGGCGTCAGACGCCGATCTCCCAGCCCTGAAGCCGAACTGTCTGTCACTCATCCCGCACAAAACTCTGTGTGCTGCCAGTCTGTCTGCCAGCAACCTCTCAAAAAGTTTCCCCAGTGTGTCTAATAAACAGATAGGTCTATAAGTCTTTGCTTCTTGTGGATCTTTATCCGGGCTTTTCTTGATTATCACTACTGTGGCTCTTTTCCAGATTTGGGGACATTTCCCGAGCCTCAAGCACTCATTATATAACTTTGTGAGAGGAGCTACCAGCCGGGGGGCCAGGAATTGCACCGCCTCCGCGGTGATGCCATCCAGGCCAGGAGCCTTGCCTCTTTTGAGGGCATTTATCTGAGCGGCTACTTCTTCTTCAGAGAAGGGATATACCACATTGTTGTTCTGATATTCTTCTAGGTCTTGTCTCCGAATTTGTTGCTGTGCCTCGGAGTCATCGTTCTCGTCATCGTCAGGCAGCAGGACACGGAGTAGGACCTCAGCAGTTTCCTGCCAGGTTTCCGTCATCCTGCCCTGATCCCTGACGGTGGACAGCACCATGGGTGACCTGATCTTTTCCCGTACTAACTTGTACGGTACACCCCATGGGTCCGTGGCTAGCTGTGTTCGTACATATTTCTCCCAGCTCTGTAGCCTAACTGCCTTAAGCTCCTGTTGGAAGTGTTCCTTTTCTTCTCTATATCTTTTCAACCAGCGTTGCTTCTCCTCCCAGACGACACTCCGCTGGTAGTACCTCCTCGACCTCCGTTCAGACTGTCGCATCTGTCCAAGTTCGGTAGACCATGGCGACGGGGGGGGGGGGGGGGGGGCCGCTACGGCTCTCCTCCTGGTTGGCACGGCAGCTTTTACCGCCCTGACAACCGCTTGCACCAGTTCTTCAGCATATCTTTCGACATTTTCGTCACCATCTGGCAATATCGGTATTTCACACTCCCGTGACAGGCGGTCCCAATCAGCTCTGTTGTAATTCAGCTGTGTCTCCCACCCCATGTCCCAGCGGCACTCCTCATTCCCTAATGAAAACGTAATAAGGTTGTGGTCACTGGTTGTCACCTGATCCCAGACCATCCAATTGGTTACTATGGTGGCGAGATTGGGCGTGACAAATGTGACGTCAATGTTTGTGCCCTCGCCCCCACCTCCTACGTAGGTGGGTGGATTTCCTTGCTTGTTGGCGACAATCAATTGTAACGCCATGATGGTCTCCTCAGCCTTTTCTCCTCCATCGTCTCGTGTGCCACTGAACCACAGGGGGGATTTGGCATTTATGTCTGCAGTAATGACACATCGACGTCCCCACAACGCCATGGCTATTTGCGTAAGTTTGTCTAGGAATTCGTCTATTCCCCGGCCGTACTGGAAGTACATATTAATGATGTATAGTACTCCGGCTGGTGTTTGTAGTTCCACGACGTTGCAGTGATCGTCGCAGAACTGAGAGAGGACTGTGGCTCTTATCGCTTTATTTATTATCATTATAGCTGCCTTGGGTTCCGCTTCGCTGTGAACGACTTGCCAGTTAGCTGCTGCAAAAGGGATTCGCCCAGCCAGGGAGTATGGTTCCTGCAGACAGAGCACATCCAGACTCGTCTCCTCCACGACCCTGCGGAGTTCCTGCATGACTAATTTGCTATTGTGTGAGTTAATCTGTCCTAAGTTTAAATGGGTCACGTGCGTAATATGTTCTTGCTCCAATCGTGAGCTAGTCTTCCATTTGTGATGACAGATTGACTGTAAATTTCATTAAGATCGAATTTCTCGTTTCTTCTTTCGAAGACTTTTTTGACTAGGTCACGCAGGGCTCCGAAGTCAGTGGGGAGGTTCATTGTCTTCAGCTGTATTCTGTCAACAGCCTCCATTACCGAGAAGGTGACGTCTCTGCCATATTCATGCCCGACACGTACCACATGCCTCAATGCTGTGGTGAGGACCGCCGGCTCCTCCAGTCGCGCAAGTTGTAATGCGTGTTCTAGGTTGGGGTATACCCTATTGGGATCTACGCCGGAACCTTTTTGTGTGAGAGGGTTTGTATCGGATGATGTACTGTTTATTGCGTTATCTTGTACTCTTTGTTTCTCTGATGTTAACATTTGTTTTGCCACAGGTCGCCCTTTCGGTCGTTCTAGTTCTTCAAGCGACCTTAGTCCCCGGTTTCTGGGAAAGGGAGCACTAATCTGACCGCATGGGTCCGTTTGTACACCAGCATCTTTTGCTTCTACCTTTCTGGTCTGGGTTTTAGTGGCTCCTTGTAGGAACTCCCTAAATCTGCTGGCCCTAAGTGCATCCCTTGCCCTTTTACTCGGAGACTTTCTTTCAGGCTTCCTGTTGCCTGATATGGACTCAGCCATAATCAGTCCTCGAGATAAGCCTTTGTTCTAGAGCCCTGTATGTGGGGCAGTTTCTTCCTGTGGCATTACAATTTCTTTTCCCTCTTCTTGCACAAGGGATACATATCCCCGTTTTGCCACAAGTTTTCCTAGTGTGATCTTCAGCGCCGCACCTGGTGCAAGCCGGCTTCCGCTCACAGTGTTTGTGTATATGGTCAAGGTCTCCACAGTTGTGACAACGGGGGACTACGAGGTAGTCCCTTACGTTTATCGAGTGAAACCCCATGTATATTCTGCCCATAGTGGTGAGCTTACGCCACATACTTCCCGAGATTTCAGCTACATGATCGCGCTCTCTGGGTCCAGTTCTGAACCGCAGTTTGAATTCTTTTTTGAAATTATCCAGACTCATTTCCTCAAAATTTTGTTGACTTATTGTTTCATAGATATCATTCTCATTTATTGTGGTGGGCACGTCATACAGGATCACCAAGGGATTCCGCTTTTTGGGCGGTTCATACTTAACGACCTTTTTGAGTTTGTCATGGTTGAGTATCTTATCCCGGTCTCCTTCAGTGGCAACATCTACTATTACAACATTTTTTGTTGCCTTTACCTTATTTATTTTTATTTTGTCTGCTGCCGGGTTTACAGTGGTTGTGAAGAGTTCTTGTACTTTTTTAATGTCCTGGCCTGGCAGGGGTCTTAGGAAGACTGCCGTGTCAGGCCTTTTGGACACCTTTTCAATGGTCTCTTTTGTTGTTTATGTTTTAGTGGCCGCTTGTGCGACCACTCCTGCCCACGTTTTGGTGGGCTGTTTTCGCAGTCGTTCATTTTATTTCTCTAATTCCTCTAGTCGCCCCTCGAGCTTCGCACTAGCGATAGCCCAGGCGGCGAGTTCCTTTTTGATAGAGAGTACTGCTGTATTGCTTATTTTGCCATTCTTAACACTAGAATCTAGCAGTTGGATAATTCTAGTATGCCATTCAGTAACGTTTTCTGCATTCTGCCCCAGGCCCTCTTCAGGGGTGGGAACAGTAAGTGTCGAACACCTCGAGAGAACACTCGAATCACTCGTCTCTTGGTCAGCCATGATTGATTTGACGAAAAAGGTTGGGAGCCCGTCTCTTGCCCCGGACCGGCTCCTCTGGCATGGGGGGGGGGGGGGGGGACTAATGCAGCTCGCCCACCGGCCTCGCCCCAAGGCCAAGGGCATCCTCGAACTGCTGGGTTCAGCGCGCCGTTGCCAGCGCACTGGTCCCCGTCGGTGGCTCCGTCATCGACGATTTCACGCGACGCTCCCCGGGAAGAGCACCCCGCACTCCCGAGAGGCGGATGCACCTCTCGTCATTCGCCGTCTACTAGCCCGAGCCTCCACCTCTCTGCCGTTTAGTGTTGTTAAAACAATAGTAAATCTGAGAGACAAATTAATCATCAACGATATATGCGAACTCTCTGATGTTATCTATAAGTGTCTGACAATACACATGCAGTTTATTGGTTACATGCATATAGAAAACTTGTTCTGAGTTAAGGCTGTCAAACAAGGTTTGAAGAAGAATGAAATGCTACTACCACACGACAGCTAATGCAGGAAATATTTTTCTGACGTATTTTGGCACGATGCGCTCTCCCCATTATTAATCCAAAAGTTTGGAGTAGCATCTGCTGCCTGGCCGTCTATTAAACCTGGAAGGAACAAAATGTCGGAGAAGTTAAGCCCTTTATCCCCATGTGGCTATTTAGGGTTTAGAAGTGACGGGAATTATGTTCAAAGTTCCATTAGATTGATAACCTCAGCAGACAGCAGAATTGCGTTTTAAGAAATACAGCAGTGAATGTATTCGAACTCGCGACACTTACCATAAAGCTACCAGCTGACACATAGCTACAGCAGTTACAGAAGTCAACAACAATTCCTCCAGAACTTCTGCATTCCTCAGTGCTGTGAGATAATGCATATGGACGGATCTAGACTCCTGAGAGACAGACAGTTACACCTTTTCTCTTGCACTGCACGACGTTTTCGACAAACAGATAGCGTAATAGAGTAAGGAACACTTCCCATTTAAATTTCTGCATTCTATAGTTCAAATGGTTCAAATGGCTCTGAGCACTATGGGACTTCACATCTGTGGTCATCAGTCCCCTAGAACTTAGAACTACTTAAACCTAACTAACCTAAGGCCATCACACACATCCATGCCCGAGGCAGGATTGGAACCTGCGACCGTAGCAGTCGCGTGGTTCCGGACTGAGCGCCTTAACCGCTAGACCACCGCGGCCGGCCATTCTACAGTGGTGGCAGTTCTGTGCAGGTGGCAGTTACATGATTTTATTTCGGCGATTACAAGATAGAGTCGAATGTATGCACTGGGTAGCCGAGGCAGCTGGTTCATGGCGATTTGGTTAACCGAGTAAATGAATGTACAGAACATGCTGCAAACCACTACAGGGAGTCTGTGTGTCAGAATTCTAATCCAGTGTGGCGCAAAGGCGTTACGATTGAAAAATGAGTCACTGAGAAGAGGACTTGGCGGTCTGTTGGATTGATGATAGGTTCATACACTTGGGTCTGGGTTTGTTTCCAACTACTGCCAATTATTTTTGACAGGGAGTGAGAGATTCTGTTCTCTTCTGCGAACGCCAAGTGAAGAAGGTGTAATGGCATTGTGGTCTGAAATACACATTAAACATGATATTCCTTCACTACCAAGTAGACCTTATGATGAACCACAGTAGAGCCAGGAGTGGCTACATGTAGAAACTCTTATCACCGGTAACCATTCTTATAATAGTTATTTGTTTCTAGTTACGAAACAAACGCTATGTAGGGTCACAGGACGCTCATTCCATCTTTTATTTTAGATTCTGTACGTCGATAAAATTGGTTCTGAACTGGGACTGCAATTCACACCGCCCTCAACGCGGAATTTGACTCCTTCGTGACAATACAGCTCAACTACAATTTGTTGTTTATTCAAAACTGTAAATTCTTCAGCAACTCCACATATTGCGCATGAATGGGTTTGAATCCTGGCCAGCACTAAAGTTTTCATTATGTATAATCAAGCTCTAAAATGAGAACACCTATCTGCTGTTGGATAATACTTTTTACTTTTAATGTATTTTCATTCGTTGTCAACTCTGACGATATCTGACGTTTTTGACTCCCAGAACTATTTGCGAGATCACTGTAAGTTCAATGATGTGATTCCGAGCTGCTGGTGGAGAAAAATTCGGTAGCTGACGTTTCTTTGTGTGTAATCAACAACAATATGTCACAGTTGATTATGCTTTGATAACAATCCGAATAGGTTCTGTGTTTGAATCCCTGTCCAACACATAGCTTTGCCTCACGGCATTTTAAGTAAGTCACTTGTGAAGAAGCAATGTTTAACATCTCTCGTAATTCGTTGACGCGAACAACAGTTGATGGGTGGAATTCGAGTACGTTAAAAATGATTTCGTTTTGTAATTTTAAGTAGATATTCGCTAACTGATACTATCTAAAATCGAGGTATATCTCTCTCTGTGTGCCCAGTCAGGAATGACTGTTAATTTCCGTCAGTCACGAAATCTTTGCTTAGTCTGCATGACCTGAGTTTGAATCCATATGCAGAACGAGACGCTTCGTCGTGTCATTTGAAGTTCATACATATTCCCAACTAGCTGCTCGTGAATAACTTAAATTTTTAATGTCATTTTGTGTTAAGTAATAAGTACGGTATGTTACTATGAAGAAGAAATCATGACTACGACGAACTTACTATGTGCATTACCTATCTGACGTAATAATAAGAGTGGTAACATTTCACGTATGTCATTTATTGTAATGCATCTGACCTTACAAGCTTTAAGGACAGTCTTATCTGCGATAAGGTGTTCCCTGATATTTGTAGTATCGTGGTATTACTTTACATCTTGAGTCATTGCGATACAGAGCAGTGTTTTCTAGTGGTGACTTGTTGGAACCATTTTCAATAGTCCAAAGACTATACCGAGGAGCGATTAGAGGACCTGCTAGACAGCTGCGATATGCGGGTTGCATGCTAATCAGGCGATATGCAATTCCGGTTGTTCGGATACTTTTGAGCACAACTGTACATCCCCTACCATGATTAAATTTGACATTTTAATTGTGTATTTTTACTAATCTTGAAAGTTTAAAATTGCTATCCTGAAAAAATTATCCTAATGTAACTTAGCCTGTTCTCCTTTGGGCTGTTCATCGCTGTGCTATTTTGCTGTGGGCAGTAGCGACGTTCCAATGCCAGACACCACCCTTGTGTTTTGGACGGCTGTTAACTCGCTGAGTAATTCCGGCACTTGTGGCACTGTGTTGGTAAGGTGAGCTGATATAAGTTTCTGATGGCTCTGTGGCTGTTTTATTACGAGTGATACTTTTAGACCCGTTAATTGTTTTAAAATCACGTCAGATCAAATGACGGCTAGCGACCAATTTATCTCTCCTACAGTGTAATCTGTTTAATATTTGACAGGTCTAGCTCCGGACCCAAGCTTGCCGGTTTTTCTTGATTAGACTCTTTTTGTCACTGAAAAGTCTAATTGCCACTTTACATTCCGCATTTTGAAATTACATTAATATTTGAAGGGGCTAGACCCCTGCATCTATTTTCTGATTTTTCTGTATTAATTGTTTTTAGTCATTAAAAGGGGATAGCGCCAGTTTTATCTCCTTTAATTGAAATTAGTTTAATATTTGAAGGGACTAGTACCTGACATCTTCATGTAAAGTTCCTCTAACACCTTTCATGGACCAGTGTCCGTTTACCGTTTGCTATATTCGAACAGTTTTTGACACTTTAAGGAGGTAGATGCCGACCATTATTAATTATGTTTCTTGTCTTTGGTTCAAAATTGGTTCAAATGGCTCTGAGCACTATGGTACTTAATTTCTGAGGTCATCAGTCCCCTAGAACGTAGAACTACTTAAACCTAAGTAACCTAAGGACATCACACACATCCATGCCCGAGGCAGGATTCGAACCAGCGACGGTAGTGGTCGCGCGGCTCCAAACTGTAGCGCCTAAAACCAATCGGCCACTCTGGCCGGCCCTCCACTGCGAAACGAACTCCCAAGCTTTAGTCATCACTAATCATATTGGAGGTTTCATAAATGGTATACTTTCAGATGTGATTAAAACCAATGAATCTGCCACTTCGCAGTTCTTAGAAATAATAAACGTGAACAAGTGCACGATACAAAGACAGAGGCAGAATGCGGCGCACCAGATGCGACAGGCTGACAGGCTGGCCTCACCAGTAACCACGCCATCCTCCGTCACAGTCCCCAGAAGTAAACCCACTGACTGCTGGGCTGGCAGGGTACTGCGCGTGTGTAGGTGGAACAGCAGTGTCTGAAGCCGTACTGAGAAGGAGGCAACCAAGTCGGGCATCTTCTGGCAGCTGTGGCGTACACATGACTTGCATTTGGCACTGCTGATATGAGTTACATGTTAACGAATTATCTTAGTTCGAACTTTGTACCATGTATTGAAGAAGTCAAGGAGTGTTTGTATTATTTGTCAAAGTATGTAGAAAATTGTTCTATAGCATCATAAACACACATGACACAACTACTGATCCAAGTTACTGTTAAGAGTGCACTAGTGTATCTCGCGTCCGTCGGCCGTCGTAATTTAATATGTTATTATTATTATTATTTTTGATTGTTGCCGACTTACGTGGTGGGCCTTAATAAAAATTATATTTCATTCAATTTTGATTTACGATTAAATGCTTTTGTGGAGTTCTCCTTTTCAACAATATTAAACTTAAATTATTTGTTACGTTAATGAACGTTAGACTCGCTGAATCTTAAAACATGAGAATATAAGCAGAACAATGTAATAAACTTTTCATATTAATTTCCTCGGCTAGTCAGCTCACATTAAAACAAAAGATTTTTAGTTATTAATTACAATTACGGCCCACACACGCTCGAGAGTATTTTTTCTTACCTCCGTTAACCATTGTATTGTAGAGTCCTGGCTCTGGCTCTCGGGTATGGTACTGAAAATAAGAATCTTAAAGCTACGTATTTTTGCAACTTCGTGCGGCTGTGGAGAAAAATGAATATTATGTTAATAGCGGGCGAGTTTTTCGCTTCCGCTAATTTTTTATAAGTTAATATCGCCACGTAATGGCGCCGTTGGCTGCATCGGCCATTGCGATTGTTGAACTGTGAATTACTTGAATGCAGGTTAATTCAAGGAAGGCGGACATGAAATCGGGATCACCTCTTACAAATTAAAAGTGCACAATAATATTAAATGAATATATTATATACTTAATTATTACAAATATGCTTACATTTGCCAGCAAACACAAGATGTCCGTCTACACACAACCAAGACAAGAGAAGAAGTGAAAACGACTAAAAAAATTAACAAAAGAGCGTATCTTGTCGTCTCTTTAGATAATTTTGTTACATTTCTTTGCACTCGAAACTTACACAGAGAAATTATTATTTTACGGGTACATTATAATATATATAAATATATATTATCAATTTTTAAATGTCTCTTCTTTATAAATACCGTTTTTTAAGTCTTTTCGTAATATAGCACTGGGGACGTTGTATGTATTAGACTTTTCTTGATTTTTGCACTAACCTAAACAACGTTATCCCCACTTCAAAACTCTTTATTTGTCAAAACTGGTCTTTGTCTCATCTCAATACGATGTCATCCAAGCGTTATCGTGACCACCAAGATGGGGAGTCAACATTATCTTGCAGTTTAAAACATTTGCCATCCTTTGCTGATAATGCTGACATGTCATCGCACAGTGGAGACTACAAGACATTTCTCACATAATACTTCGTCATTTTACATAAACCTATCGTAAGTCGTGTTGACTTCATGGCACAATAAATAGTAAAATGCAACATGGCGATGTGCAGGGTATTTTACGATGGTTTTCGAGTAGCACATTGAAGTATGCCACAAGTTATTATTATTTAGGTGGAGTATGTGTATTTGTAGAGCAGTTAGTTACATTTTGGCGTAGCTTGTTACGATTTATTATAACACGTTGAAGTATAAGGTATTTTACTATACTGAAACGGTACTGTAGTTTCCGCTCTATAAACAGCAGGTTTCGCTGCTCGCTCGCACCGGGAAATAGAAACAGAGGCTGCTCCGCAGGCAATTTTATTACACGACGCGGCCGGCCGCGGGTGCAACAGAACCCATGTGGACGGGTGGAAAGAAATGTGTCAGGCTTCATAATACGTATTTACATGTGTCGTGTATTATGCATTTCTTGTACGTGGATGTGAATCTGCACATGAACTTTCCTAATCACCCTCCCACCTTTCCGTAAAGCGTGGCCAAATCTTTGTTGGGAAGTAGTTCTGTAGTATAGTAGTGCCAACCTTACTCCTGGCTAGGGGATCAGAGAGACAGCACAGGCAGGTAAAAGTCAAAGACTTTTCAGTGTCACAATATTTGGGGTGGAGAGGTTGGTCACGGCCAAGTGGTTCGACCACCCCCTCCACCGGGGCCCAGGAAGACCTCCGGGTGCCCGCCATATTCTGGAGTGTTACAGAAGACGGGTAAGTGAGCAGACGTGCCCTCAGTGCGTCTGTCTCAATGTTCACGCACGGAAGAGAGGTATTTGAATATTTGTGCTAATTCTTATATTTCCAGCTTCGGATTGTGGAAGTAAATGAATGATCTCGTTAATTTAGCAAAATTGACCCCTGTGTAAAAGTGTCTGGTCCCCAGTTTGCCCGTTATCCTCCTCACATAGTGAATGTCCTATGTAGAATATTGGGAGACTTTGGTGCTATACATTTGGCCAACGCAATTCCGTCTTACCCGTAGAAATGTGCGTGCAGATTAGTATATAAAATACCCGGGCTATAAGTTGAAAAATAGTAATATCTGTAAACTGAAACAATTGCTGCTATCGCTGTAAAGTCGAGTGATAATGTTTAAAATAAACAGGAACTCAACTGTCATCAATCTTTAACATACCTTAAAAATCACGAAGAAGTCAAGTTAAAGGAATTTATTTAAAACAAAAGCTATACAATGCAGGGACCCACACATCAGCGTGTGAGCCCTCCAGCCCCTTGCCTAGTATCGTACAAAAAGGACATGCTCTCTAGGTAGCGCTCTCAAGCTCTTCCACCAGTTATCCATTGCGCAATTTTGATTCAGGGCTTGTCGACATCAACTTTCATCTTGCGTCACTAGGCAAGGAGGTATGACGGTAAACTTTTAGTACATTGGGCAATTTGTTACAATTTTGTTGTAATATTGCATAATTTTCTTACAATTTTGCTGTGGCAGAGCGGATTTTGAGGTAACATCCTACAATTTTGCTGTAATGACATAGTTTTTGGAGCACTTTGTAACAACTTTGCCGTAAATAAGGCGATGTAAGGGGCAATTTCTTACAGTTTTGCTGTGACATGTAATCTATTACAAATTTGTTGAAACGTAGTAATACATGAGGCAATTTGTTATAATTGTCCATTGGGAGATACAGTTGATTCCTTTGTTTCGGGCTTACTAACACATTTAAGTGACTTTGGTATTGGTTTTAGTTGATAAGTTTTGGCAAGTATTGCACACGATTTGGCTGTGGGAATATAATGTTTACTTGCTTAGAAACATCAACATATTACCACTCACAATGCACTTTAACCTCTGAGTCAGATCATGTGCCATGTGTGTTTTGTATTCTTCTAGGAAACAGTTCCACGTATTTTGATAAATAATATATACAACTCTGGCTTTATTTAATCTGTGGTACAAAAGTCGGCATGAAATCGTTGATAAACATGCATGGTATATCACTGATGCCAACATATCAGCCAAAAGTACTGTGAAGAATAATACAGACAAATACACGTGGAATTATCGAATTTTAGGATCCATTGTGCCTGGTAAAAGTGCTTCAGTGATCAAAATGTTCAAGTTAAAAATTTTATTTATCCGTCAAGCACATCAGCATTTCCTTTCATAATTTCATTTCTTTGCACGCCATAATACTGCAGTGCAAAGTTACACTTCGGTACTACGCAAATACGTAGTTTTACCGATATAGTGCATTAAAAGTCTTGTCATGAGACGGTAATCATCTCCCCTAAAATGATGCTTCATCAGCTTTATTTTTGCCCACAGTCTCTTGTATAGCTAACAAAAGCTATGAGCTGCGAGCTTAGCAATTTATTTTAGTACATCACGCGTTATATCACAGTTATAGATGTAGATGTATTATTACTGTTCAGTTACTTTGAGAATACGCGTTTTAGGCCTCAGGTGGGAGTTACACGATCGTATCCTTTGGACATGTTGGGTTTTTGCATATTGTATTGGGAACATGATAAAACTTCCTTTGTATATTAAGATGATATGTAGTGCTGTTGATACAAGGCAATAGATATCACGTCACAAAGTATCATTCCTGTGGTAGCGTCTGTACTTAAGTACCATAAAAATATAACGTTGATGGTTAGACACGTTACCGCATGTATGTTAAAGATCTAAAGTAATACAAACAGTATTAGCGTTCAGTAACATCGATTACATTTAAGCGTAAAACTTCCATCCCCTACGCCTCTATAAAAGTGCTTAACTATATGTCAGGGGATGAACATTCGATCTTTGTACAGAGAGTTCATTGCCTTAGGTAGATCTAAAATAGCAATGCCAATATCCTTTCGTAATTTATTAATTACCACAGATAATTAGGAGATGTGTACAATAACCAGTTTTGCTATTTAATCAGCTATAGTGAAATGTGCATTTCCATAGATAATAAATATAATTTATACACTGAAGTACTGTAAGGTACACCAATATTATCAATATCTTAACACAGTCCATTAAAAAATACAGGCAATACTTAATTTGGAAAATTGTTGGCTATTAGAAGGTACAGAGAACAAGGAGCGCGACAGGCAGTTTCGTTTTAAAGGCAAGTTTAATACTGTATCCTGACTGGCTGTTTAAGTTTTCATGGCTGGTAAATTACTTGCGTGAGACTGGAGCGCTGAGACATTATGAAATGACAGAAATAGATATGGCTTAGGCAGGGACATGACCTCCACCTGCCACAGTCGGAGTCTCTACCTACCATCTACGGAGGAAGGAATGGCGTGGACACTTGACCCTTAAGCCCCTTACATTCCTACTGATGAAGAGTGCAGGTGAGGCGTATGCAGCAACCTCACTCTAATTTTAAACGATTGGCAAGGTGAGATCAGCACAGTTGGTATACTCAACGAATAAATAAGATCTAGCAGAACCATAATATCTCGATACATCAGTCTGTATCGAACTACGACTCAATTCTGTATCTCGGTAATAGTGAGTTTGTATACAGTGTATAAAAATCACCATTTGGCCATGATCATGGAAGGAGGAGGTTTATTTTATGAAAACATACATTAACCCAGTCATTTGGGATCTGTATAAGATGATAGTTGCAATATTACATTAATGCTGACAGGCTACGCATATGTACCGTTACATTACTGCGGCTTTTGGTATTACTGGCATTATACAAGTGCTACTTCACTTTTAATTGTATCAGTACTACTACATTTTTAATAACTTTACCTATCCAGTGTACCAGTAGACTCTTGAGGAAGATAGTGGACAACAGGTTTAGTTATGAATTGGTGCACATACCCCCTTTTTCCATTATGTGCCCGCATTTTATTACCGTGTAGATAGCGTGGCGTGAGTCAAGAGCATGAATGTTTGCTGAGGCATCCATAAATGGATGTGTAATGTCAAGCTGTTAACTACTTATGTTTCTGGGAAAGAATGCAAACAAAATAGGTATGACGGAGATGTACAGTAGTCTGAATTGTTGAAAGGTGGCTACACTGAGCCACTGCGCCAGAGATTGCGCCAAAGAGTATTATTAAGCCGCCTCCACAGTGCTTGTTAAGAGCTCGTAGAAGTCAGTGCCTGTTAAGAACTCGTAGCAGTCAGTGCTTGTCGAGAGCTCGTAGTAGTCAGTGCCTGTTAAGAACTCGTAGCAGTCAGTGCTTGGAGAGAGCTCGTAGTAGTCAGTGCCTGTCGAGGTCTCGTGGTAGTCTGTGCTGAGATGTTGTAGCAGAGAGTGTTTGTGGAGATGTGCTTGTAGGCTGTGCTTGCTGAGATGTGATATTGGAGAGTTCTGGTTGAGATGTAATGTAAGGATTAGAATGATTTTCATCAATATAAATGAGGTAACTAACTCCGTTTGTTTTTATTTCAGTGTCCTAAATAATGCGTCATTACAGGTTCAGTCAACAATGCATCTGGCGTGTGTTCTTGTATTAGAGTGTAATTCTACTTTCCTTGAGCAATTATAGTATGTCTAATTTTCTTTTATCACGTCAGTATAATTGGTATTTAAAAATTCTTGTCTTGTTGGAGAAGAACCGTGCCAGATGTGTACGTTGAGTCACACTCCCACATACAGAACAGTTATACTTGTGCTTTGGTTTAGTAGGTTTTATAGTTGCTGGGGACTTAATTAATTAATTGTGTTAACGAAAAATTTCATTTCATTCTTGTTGTTGTTCTTTGCAGTCAGATAGCGTAATAATACTAGTCAGGGCCAACCGATTACGAGACACAGCATAATCGGACATAACAGCTACTAAAAATATTTTCAATCATATTTAATTAAGACCCCATGCACGTGGCGACCGCTGCTTCGGATCGTCCCTTGAAATTCTTCTGATTGTAAAAATAGTAGACCGTAGTATTGTTGTAGTAATTTGAGTTTAGTAATTGTAGTCTGTATTGCATGTGTAGATTTGGTAATTGTCATTCTTCTAATGGTGTTTTTCAAAATTTGATTTGTTGTCTTGTCTACGGGTTTGATAATTTAGTGCAATTATTTCAATTGTTCGATTGATCGTGTTTGAGGGAGACATTGCATGTAAATGGTTTTGTTGGAGATAAGGAGGCATTGTGTGTAATTTTCGAACAGTGACGAATTTTTTATGTTTTGTAAATGATTACGCGATCGATGAAAAAGGCGAAAATGATGAATAGTCAGAATAACGAAATTGTTGACATGGCGAACTCGCCAACACAGGATAACAGTATCATGAATAATGTAGTGGAAAACAATTTAATAAGTAGGGAAGATAGTCCGGAAATAGTTCAAAATTTTTCACAATCGAAAAATTCTCAGATTACGTGGTTAACGACAGAAGAAATGGAGCAGTTAATGAGTGCAATATTAAATGTCGGATCACAGTTGGAATCTGAATTAAAAGCAATGGGATCACAGTTACGATCTGAATTAAAAACAATGGGATCACAGTTACGATCTGAATTAAAAACAGAGATGGAAGCAATGGCAACACGGTTAAGTTCACGAATAGGGACATGTTTCAACATGAAAGATGAATCAAACAAAGAAATTAGAGAAGAAGTGCAACCAATTTTGAATGCTCACAATAATAGTTTAATTTCAACAGAAATTAGACAAGAGGAACAGGAAGAAAGAGATCGCGTGATAGCACAAATCTTTTCAGAATTAAATTTACAATGTGCACACGATAAGGAAGAAATACTTGAGAGAATCGAGGAGTCCGTACCAAATGACAGATTAAATAACCTAACACAACAGTATGAACAATTAACTACTAAATGTGTTAATACTGAAACCCGAGTCGTGACGCTTACGGAAGACGTAAATAAACAGAAAGAACAAATAGGTGACTTATCGGAAAGAGTCGAGGAGATTTCAGATAAATTGACAAATCTTGGTTTACATGGGGACAGAGATTCGGATGATACAGCTCCATTACCATTCGCAGAAACCGAAGAGTACCAGAACATAAATAAACATGTTGAAAATCAGGGAAAATTTAATGAACGCGTTAAAAGGGAAGTTGAGGCATTACGAAAGCAAGTCAAACAGATCGAAGGCGATATTGTAGGAAAAGACAGCAAAAGAAATTTGGAATCACAGATAGCAGAGGGGTTTGAAGAAAATAATTTGTTTCATTTACGGGATGCAACAAGAGAGCGCCAGGCGCGCGAACTTGACAATAATCGACATTGGGACTGGGACAGACGCGGTAGGTCTTTGTCGCCACGAGGCGAAAACTTTGACTATAAACACTTTTTGACTGTTCGGAAATTTAAGATCTTCCGCAATTCTAAGAATGACATACATCCATGTTCATGGTCAGATCAATTTATGTACGCACTCCCACCAAATTTGCCACTAAGTCACAAACTAGAAATTATGTGCAGCTATTAAAGTCCTCAGGGGAATCACTGCACTAAGTGAATATGTGCCGTATCGAGCATAGGGCCCCGAGCTGTAGTGGTGCTATTTCTCTTTTAGTTTTCTGTACCGCTGCCTACTCTTTTACTATTCTTTGCATCTGTCAAACCAGCTCTTCGACTATCAATCTATCTAGAGAGTAAGTAGACAA